>NC_137219.1:25049507-25339507 GCF_949987685.1 Ammodytes marinus
AGCCTCTTGCTCACTTCCTCCACCACAGACTCCGTGAAGCTCAGCTCGGAGCCCGTGTCGGCAGAGCCCAGGTGGTGAGGAGTGGTGGGAGTCACATTCCCAGAATTCCTTTCCTCAACGCTGGCCGCGCTGACCCTGCACACGCGCACCTCTCGCACGCTGCTGCGGCCGCTGCTGTCGCTCTCGGCAAAGGGCACGTCAGCGTCGGAGGTCAGCCTGGAAGAGTTGCTACGACTGGAGCCAAGGCTGAGGCTATCCGCTCCCTGTACAGACCCGGGTCGTTCAATGTCTTTCCGTAGAGGGGTGGGAGTCTTTTGCCCGTCCTCATCCCATTGGGACTGGGCCTGTTGTTGTGGAGACAGGGGGGAGCCTGGGGAGCTGGCATGGCTGACACTACCAGTGCTGCTCTTCTTCCTCCTGAAGAAGCTGCCCAGGCGATCCAAGACCCCCTTCTTCTCCTCCGAATTCTGAGAGAGACAAGACAAGAAGCAGTGAGGTCAATATTGAACTGGATGGAGAGAGCAGCGGGCACACACTTTACCCACTGGCTTTGCTAAAAGAAAGAATACTGAAAATTCAAACTTGATATGTAGCCTAATACTTAGTGAGCAACACTGCTGTAATTAACCATGAACTGCAGTTGAAATATGGACAACCAGATGTATTGGTAGTTCTTTTAGAGACTGTATGTGTGAACTACTAGGCTATGTCTCCAGGAATCATTGTGTGTGTCTTTTTCTATTCTTTCTTTTTATTAGTATTATGGGTTTTAATTAAAAGTCCTCTTTAAGCTTTCGTACATTGTCAGACATAGTCTTCCCAGGTTTTGATTGTTTTTTTCAAGATAACAATAAGAAGGCCAAGTATGAAAACCATAAAACAACATTTGACTTATGTCATCTACTTAGGTTAATGTTGTAATGTGGTACAAGTAGAGTCTATTCCAACTGTGAAAGCAAAACTAAACCAAAAAGGTTAAATGCAGGAAAGCAACAGAAACAATCAGGCTGTCAGGTGTGCAATGAGTAATGAAAAACTAGACGGATATAAAACTGTCTTTGACGCTCGGCTCAAGGGTCACTCCAGTTATCTCAGCTAGTAGCTACTAACAGAACACGGGAAGTAAACGAATGGGGTCGAAAAAAAGCCCTAAAAATCAATGAGAACTATTAGGCTATTTCACATAGGGGGTCAAGTGTGAAACAGCAGTAGGCAGCGACTTCCAAATATTTCTGCCGTTAGTTATAAACCACACTTTAATGCTGCCATGGCACTTTTTAACAGGGTTTCTATCACACCCAAGAGGAGAGCTGGCGGAAAGGGGGGGGGGGGAATATCACCATGCCAACGCAAAGCAGACCTTGAAAAAAACAAAACTGTAGTTCCTGTTAAAGAGCACGTGTTGGAACAAGAAGCATCAACCACAGTATTAAAAACAACGGCTACAAAACATGTTGAAAATAAATCAACGGTTACATACCATTTCAAACGTGAGTCTAACCTGTTGAATCCCCCTGGGAGTTCTGTCTCATTAATAGCATAGATTGCAAATAAAAAAAACTTCTCTACGGAGACATTTCGGATCACAAGGAAGTCACAAGTGTGCTTATTACGTTAAACATAAAAAAAGCCTGTGTCCCACTTCTTCAGTGGACTGCATAGAAAACAAAAGCCACTCCCCTCTAATTAACAGACAGGCTGCAATGACTTGCGTGTGTGTGTTTAGCGTGTGTGTGTGTTTGTGTGTGTGTGTCTAGTGACCACAGCTCGAAACATAGTGTGACTTGAGGGCATGTCCATTTGCATCATGGCTAAAAAAAAAACGTTAAAAAAAGAATAGAGATTGGTTTACACGCCAAAAGAACAAGACAAAAGAATTCACAAACCAGATAATATGAAAAGGGTGTGTAGTGATAGACCTGTTGGAAGAAAAAAAACACACCACACCCTTCCTCATTCTAAAGCCCGGCTAATCAAGAAGGTATCTGTTATAGACTCATTTATACTGAGAGGAATTCAGTTTGTAGTTAAGGCTCATTGAGAAAGGGGGTCAAAGGTGTCACACAAACAACTGCTGCATGAGCAAAGTAAATAAATGCGCAGTCTGATTTTCGGAGTGAGCTGACCTGCTTGGAGCGATCAAGGTAAAGATTTTGATAGTTCTGTTGTCAGAACTGGCTTTCTTCTACTATTTCTTCTTTTGACACATGCTTCGGTGTTAGTCAAACATTCACATGAATAAATTCGCTAAACAAACAGCCGGTAAGTAGCTACTAGTCTGGTGCTGCGTTTTTCCAGTTCATGTCCAAACACAGACAAACGCCTTGCCAAATATTCAAATATTGTCTTTTGCCTTTCATACGTGGTCAAAGCATTGGAAAACCTTACCTCCAGCGTGTTCTCACTCATTCACAAATCCACCGTGTTAGAGCAGGGTCAATAAAAGAGGAAGAGCAATAGTCAAAGTATCCTGGGTCCAGTGTGTGTGTGTGTGTGTGTGCCTGCTGACTACCTGTCTCTGGGCTATGCAAAGCCTCTACTGTACTATTAGCTCTCCACCGACTAGCATTCCTCTTGTATTTACTCATAGCATTGACAAATGTCAGGGAGGTGGAGATATCATATCTGGACGCATTACGTCTGGCTTCCTTATCTGTCATCCAAAAGCCATGCCTATTACTCTGATCTCGGCAAGCAGGTAATAATACAGGCACACACACACACACACACACACACACACACACACACACACACACACACACACACACACACAGCAGCAGCATTAATGTTGATCATTGAACACTGCAGGCCACTGGATCTTTCAGAGTGCGTGCCAAAGTGTATACAAAACAGAGATAATTGACTGATTTTGAAAGAAATGACTTTGACAACACGCTTTCTAACTCCCACGCAAATATCACTGACAGCAAGTCGGACAGGTTTGAGTGTATGGACAATCACATCCCATGGTATTACAGTAAGTGCATCTGATCTTAAAGGGGGTAGCACTGTCTAACCGCCCCTTAATGTATCATTTCAATGGCCTGTGACATGGCTGGTCTGAACTATGGACCTATTAAGAGAGGTCTGAACACCTACCGCTGTCCCCTACAGGCAGATATGAGAGAAAACAATCTGAAACTGCTCATGACAGCTGTAGACTGGGAAGCAAAGCAAAGCGTGGCCAAAATCCTTGAGCAAGCACTTATGATACACTTAGAACCTGATGGGAAACATCTAAATCAGCTACATAAAAAGTAACTCCCATTATTCTCACTTCAGATGTGTGTTAAAATGACTGTTGAGTGCACAGGTACACAAGCCATTTCTATCTGTATATACTGTTTGCAGCTATTTTAGCTACATTATACAGCCTTGCCCAAAATCTTCACTCATCAAAACAACAGTCATTTGTCATCTGGAGGAAGGAAGCAGTATTCATTACTTAGGGAAACTATTAATACTGAAATGTACAGATGCTCACTCAGGTTAAAGTCTTGCATTGATCATTTGACTTCAGAATAAGGACTTAACTTAAGTATTATTAGCACATGTACATATCCATTCAATGCAAATCATATAGAGCAAGTGCTGTACTACTATGATTGGATTAGTATTGCTGATGCATTCACTTGATGCATTTTACTATGTACTTGGTCCAGGTGGAGGTAATGCAGTGGAGTAAAAAGAAGGACATTTCCCTCTGGACTGTAGTAGAGTGGAGGCATAATGTAGCATTAGTGAAATACATACACATATAAAGTACAAGTTCCTCAGAATGGACTTAATGCTAAATCAAATTTCACTCATAGAAAGGCTAGTTCTAGATCACTGACAAATATCAAAGTAGAAAGTTGAAAAAACAACAGCTCCAAACATAAAAGTATAATGCTACAACGCAGTACTGTATTCACACACACACACACACACACACACACACACACACACACACACACACACACACACACACACACACACAAATGTAGAAATGTTTATAATGAAACCAACCTTGTAGAATCTGGACCGTTCATTCATGTCCAAGTCGATCATGGAGGTGGACTCAGTCCCGGTCAGATCCCAGTCCGGTTCAGTCCGGAAACTGCACTCTGTGGAAATACTCATCTGGTCATAGCTCCTGGTCGAGAGAGGCAGGAAACAGACAGGGAGAGAGAGAGAGAGACAGAGAGAGAGAGGATGTTATGTCATTGGCCTTTGTTTCTTCACTCCGTATAAAGTGCTCCCTGTTTTTACAGTTTTCATCATAATTCATGGTTGTGAAACTTTAGTTGACTTTATGGAAATTTTGATTGGAAACTCTTCCAATGTGTACTAATGTTTCAACTACACATTACAGATAAACAATAGGAATTAACAGTGGAGTCTTTCTGCATTTTCTGTTAAAATCTGTGATTATCTCTGCACTACCTGTACATTCTGTGTGTGTGTGCGCTGAAAAATAAAAAGCCAGTGTTAATACACAGCCTAGGCTCATAACAGGTATGTTAACAAAGGGTATACTATGTACTGTAAACAAAGGGGCCCACCACAGCTAGCACACGCCCGTTTACAGAGCCTAGGCTGTGTATTGTCATTGGATTATTTTTTAAGCGCACACACAGTATGGACAGGTAGCATTCTCAAGAATCCCTGACTTCACCTTTCATTTCTTTGTACTTAATATGCCCATTAATGCGTGAGCACACCATTTTAATCCCATTGTGTCGAGGTTGGTGTAGTTCAAAATGTAGGGCAGTGTAAACATTATGTTCCTATATGGATCAACATACACAGCAAACCCTCAAACTCGAAACCTGTTGCACTATGGCATAACACATGGGAGTGTCCTTAGGTGCACTACTTGACAACTCTTTTAATTGTTCTGCACTGCTGTGACGTTTGCCGGTCGTGCCTTTTTGCGTCAAGTATAGGAAAGCACACACAGGGAGACAGACAGACAATATGAACACTTGAAGGACAACATTCACTCCCTAGCCGCAAAACTGTGGACGTTGAGCAATTAGAGTGCCGTTGAGGATTCCAGAACACACATGAGGCATTAGGAGGTATGTCTATTTCAAGAGGAGCGGCATTGTCAACTCCAAAATCACACCCAGCGTGGAAGCAAAGAGTTCTCTCCCAGTATGTCTGATGTACAACAACCTTACTGAATGACTGACAGCATTCCAACACATTCAAAAATTAGGCCTGCTTGAGGTAAATTCACACCTTTATCTACGAGACACTGGCTGCGTTCCAAATCACATACTCTTTCTTTTTACTACACTACATACTAAAGTACAGGAGAGTTTTTATTCAGAGATTTGTTTTCATTATGTCGAGAAATGCCAAGAATAAAGACGAATACTCCAAAAATGCTGTTGGAGTTAGTGGGGCATTTATGTATTTTCAGCATACTACAATTGACGTGCATGTATTGGGACATCATAAATCTTTTTCTGGCATACTAAATAGTAGTAGTATGGGGATTGGAACACAGGCTGTTCTGACACAGTCATGGGTTAAATTGCAAGTGTATACATATAGTGGCCTCTAGGTGGAGCCTCACTAATTCTACTAAGGTGCCAACTTATCCAAATGTCAGTATTCCTGCTTTTAAGTATGACAAAAAAAAAGATTGAGAATTTCCCAATACAAGTGGTCAAATGCAGCATGATTAAAAGTACCCAGATTCCTCACTACGTCCAATCATGATTTTCGCTGTGAAAATCAGCATGCTTTTTGGGGGGGATCCTGACAAACTATCCAGTGCACATCAGAAGTATACGTCACATTGACTACTTCTCTGTGTGAAAACAACCAGCCATGCAATGGATAAAGTATTAGCGGGCGTGATGTTTATGATGAAATAAATAGGTAAAAGTGTGTCCCAATTGTATGCCTACTGCATGCAAACTATATAACCTTTTATGATCAGCTGTAGTATGTAGAATAGAAAAAAAAAGTATGCGATTTACTATACTATCTGAGACTTGTACCATGGGACATTATTTGTCATTTCATAACTGCAATATGCCAGCATTTTGCACCCTTGGAAGTCATTTTGCAGTGGTTCCCCTTGAGCAGCACCTTGACTACAGACACACCCTGCGTTCCAAATCACATACTCTTTAATTTTACTACACTACATACTAAAGTACAGAAGAGTTTTAGGGCCACAGGAGACAAAGAAAAAAATCAGATAAGGAAGATTTATTTTTAATTATGTTGAGAAATGTCAAAAATAAAGACAAATACTCCAAAATGCAATTGGAGTTAGTGGGGCAGTTATGCATTTTCAGCATACTACAATTGACGTGCATGTATCGGGACATCCTAAAATTTTTTCCTGGCATACTAAATAGTATGGAAGTATGGGGATTGGAATGCAGGGACAATAATCACAATATGTCTAAATTTGCAATGTACCGTTTCCACCACAAGGGGGCAGAGCTAGATTAGTTTTCCAGGAGAGGCGGCAGGAAGAGACATTCCTGTTGACAAGAACATTATTACAGTTTTTCTCAGTTGCTTTGGTGCTTTTCTCAGATCAGAATGAAAATTCTCTCATAACTATTAGTTCAACCTCCGCAACATTTAGTCATTTGAGCACATCATTGTAGCAATTTCTCCTTCCTCTGAACAAATTGCAAATGCTTTTGGACATGTATCAGTTGCTTTCATACAATTCTCTGCTGTTTTATAACATTGTCATTTGCTTATGTCATGTCAGTCAAAATGAACTATACTTATGGATGATGAATAGTCGTTCTCAATAAAACTAATAGTCTTCATTTCATTGCTTGAGTCATTACATACAAAATTGTTGAACTAGTTATCAAATTCTGTCAAGCAAATTTTATACCTTTTCTTTATCATAGATACTTTCCTCCCTGCATTGCAAGGGATAATATCCGTTGTGATGTAGATGAAAATATGTGGCCAGACAGACAGGGACGTCTGGATGTGCCAGAATGATTTACCTATATATGTTCAGCTACAATATGTCCTGTTATATTGTTCACATTTGTGCACAGCTCTACCAAAAGGGTGTTTTTTTATGTTTGTTCTAAATAAGTGACTGAATTGTATTTTTCTTTTGCACAATGCTGTAGAATTGCAAAGAGCATATACAGTAAAAATGTGAAACATACGTATTCAGTGTCTTGTACTCACTTACTCCCCTAACTACAGCAATGTGTAACTTTAATGTAGTTTTCAAATGGCTGTACATGTCATGTACAGTGCTGTCTTGAGCATTTTCAGGTAGTGTCACCGAGTTCTGACCTTTTTTTGCATTGGAAAACACTGAGAGAATAAACTGTCATAATGAAAACATGACAAAGCCATAGCCATTTGACTATCTTGTTCATAAACGATGGTGTCAAGACTTCTCATTTTGATGACACTGGCAGTTTCATTGACATGAATACTTGCTTTTGAGGAATAGACTATCCATTTTGAGCAAGTGACGTACTTTTGCAGGTTATCCACTAGGTTTTGCAGTTTGCACTAATTGTTTTGAGAAATGCACTAACTGCTGTGCAAATGTTAATAGTGATGTGAGAAAAGCACCAAAGCGACTGAGAAAAACTGTATTAGTGTACAGACTGACCGAGGACAATACTCTGACTGATAGGGAGAACACACAACATTCTGATAACAATGCTTTGGTGTGAAAACAGACAGGGTCATTTACTTGGAGACGTCATGTTAAAAGATTTAAAGTTAAGTATATGGATATGGGGTTGTTGTTATCTGCTTTCAAACAGTGATAGGCCAGAGTGAGAGCACTAGATACAGAGGGCTTGTGCGTATATACATGTTTACACGCTTGGTGCGGGCTGAATGGACCACGCCTCACCTGATACCATAGCTTTTCATTTCAGTTTGATGCAACTGGCTGTATATCGGATTGTGCACTGTGCCGACGCTATTAAAACCGCTTAATGATATTTACATGACCTAATAAAGATATGTACAGTTCATTAGATAGATAGATAGATAGATAGATAGATAGATAGATAGATAGATAGATAGATAGACAGACAGACAGACAGACAGACAGACAGACAGACAGACAGACAGACAGACAGACAGACAGACAGACAGACAGACAGACAGACAGACAGACAGACAGACAGACAGACAGACAGACAGACAGACAGACAGACAGACAGACAGACAGACAGATAGATAGATAGATAGATAGATAGATAGATAGATAGATAGATAGATAGATAGATAGATAGATAGATAGATAGATAGATAGATAGATAGATAGATAGACAGATAGATAGATAGATAGATCTATTCATTATTCAGGTTATTGTTATCTTTTGCTATATGTCTTTTATATATTGATATATTTGTGTTAGTGAAGCAAGGCACAATACAACTATGACAAACAGACGTACTGTCGATTTTGTAAGATATTTGCACTATAGTGAACAACAGCAAACAGAGCATACATGCATGAAGGTGTGTGTGTGTGTGTGTGTGTGTGTGTGTGTGTGTGTGTGTGTGTGTGTGTGTGTGTGTGTGTGTGTGTGTGTGTGTGTGTGTGTGTGTGTGTGTGTGTGTGTGTGTGTGTGTGTGTGCATGTGAGTGGCCAAGTAACCTACCACTACCACTGACTCCCACACCCACCTGCCACCCCACCCAGGTAATAAATAAAATGTTATTTACTTGATCCTGTCTATTTAGATTTTTCGTATATTTCCTGAAATGTGTTTCAACATTCTTGGAGGAGCGTGCATGAACTCGCTGTCAGTCCAATAAGGCAATAGAGTTAAAGCAGGGTTCAGTAATGAGTAGAAAAGACACCACAGTATGATCATGCTGTTACATGTAGATGAGACAGGTAACAGACAACGGCACACACACCTCCCACCCTTGATCACTGCTGCTGCACCAAGTGTAAAGATGTCTCCATAGATTGATTTGAGTTGACTGATTGAACTGTAACTGTATTTGATTTATGGTCCGGCGTGGGATCATGTATCAGGCATGTGTCATGCATTCAATTAATGGTGTTTGCGAAATCACAAATGTGTCAAGTGTTACTGGAAATTAATTAATTGCTTGAACTTTTACAATCACTGAATGCGCCTGCAGCACAGGAAACTGAACAAGGAGGTGAATACACACAGTAGATGACCAATCAAATCACTCCCAGTCTCCACAGGGCTGTTGTATTCCTGACTAGTGGCTATATTTATAAGGAGGCATGTCAGTGCCCGCTGTGCTAACCTGTTAACAAGTATACATACATTTTTTTTTAATAAATACAAATGTATCTTGTATTTGGTATCAGCAGGGTGTTCCCCAGTGTATTCCAGTCATAGCGGCCCACCATGGCTTACGTGCCCCCCACACCAAGCCAATTGGAGTGAGGTTTGTTGTTCAGCCTAATGTTAATATCAGAATCTTTGGTTTTAAGAATGCTTGAAACTCTATCGTGTATCTGTTCGAAAAAGGATACATACCATCTACCTGTTATATTATCAACATATTACATTTATTTACATATAGAGATAGGCCAGGCTACTTCTTTCCAAAAATGTAGGATACAAAGAAAAGTAATATCGTGATATAATACTGTCACCATCGAAAAGACATATCGCCCACCCCTTCCTGTGGGCTGCTGCAGCGGTACAGGTCACAGAGGCCATTCAAGTCATTTAAAGCTTACTGTGTAGGGAAGAAGAAGTGACTGATGCACTCACTGTAACCTATGACCCCCAGCACAACCGTTAGGCTATGTCACAACGGGTTAGAACGCATGCCAGCACATGCGGCATCCGCCAAAAACAACCGCAGCTCACCGTAAATTGCATGTGTGTGCAACCACATGCACACTCACCTGACAAGAGAAAGATACAAAGTGAGTGGAGTAAGGCCGTAACAATACAAAAACTCACGATTAGATTTGTAATCAGGATTTTTGACCCACGACTCAATACGTACAACGATTTTTGAAATTTGAAAAGCGTTTCATTTAAATAACATGTATAATAACATTTGACTTAATGCAACATTTAATAACAAATAACCTGAACAGATTTGAACACAAAGAACAATATAAGTAACATGAATAAACAAATAACCAAAGATATAGCACTTCTCTCTTCTCTGTAACAAAATAATACTGTTGAAAGATACCAAAAATCAACTTAGAAAACAAATACAGCCCTAGATTTGAGTGAAACCCATCTCTGTCAGTGTGCAGGCTCCAACCAGCTCCAGCTTGTCTGAACCTTGTCTTTGTTGCAGCCCCGGACAAGAGCTCTACTGTTGTAAGACTAGAGCACAATTTATGAGATTTTTAACAAGAAATGTTTACTGTCCTGCCTTTGACACACCATGGCAACTGACCACGTCACTCCTCAGATATCTCTGGGGGGTAAAAGGTTTATCTTTAGGAGAAGATTTTGAAAAAATAATAATAAACAAGCACCTTATCTAATCCTTTTTATTTCAACTGATAAACAGTCACCGTGAGACCAAGAAGAATGGCCTCTGTCTGGCAAAGGTTGTGTCAATGTTAAAATGCTGCCATGTGTCTTTCTCTAAAACCAGTTACAGGAATTGTATCGATGACGTCATGCTAAACCACAGTTGAAGTTAGCGGTTTTTAAGTTTTCCTCTGTTGCATAATCACACCAACAAGCAGAGACACACAAATCACAGCTGTCCAATGATAATAAACAATCTTTAGAATGCAAGTTTTGGGAAAAAAACAACTTGGTGAAAATCACTAACACCCAAATGCAAATATATTTGAAGCTCAGAAAACAATATAAAATTGACAGGACTAGTGGGCAGTATGGACAAACCCCTCTATTATGGTATGCAGTGAAGGCCCTCTTGCTCTGCCATGGCCGGTTTGTCTTGCCCTGGGCTCCTGTGCATTAGTCTCCCTTCAGGTCCTGATGGGTGGAGTTTGCACCTGACCAGTCCATCCACAATGCATTAAGATCAGCTGTCCCCCTCTACTCACTCTCTACACCCCTGCAGTCTCATTCCATCAATAGCTCTTCCCTTTGCACCATATGTTCAAGGCTGCTTAATGCACAGGCTCACCTGCACTGAAGCTGATTGTTGATTCTGGAGAATGCTTGTTCAAAATGCTTGTTCAAAATCAGTGAATATTCCTCACAATCCGCTACCTGTCTGACCTGTGTGCTCTGAAACAAAAAAATCGAGTGCTAACACAGCCACAGGCTATGTAAACGGACATGTTGCTAGCTGCAGTGGGCCCACCTTGTTTACATACTAGTTTACAGAGCCTAGGCTGTGTATTAACAATGGATTGTTTTTGTGAGGAGATGTACCCCACAGGTATAATCTGTCCCCCCAAATGTTGAAACAAAACCTAGGCATGTCAGTAAACTACATGTCTGGCCCTCAGTGTGATTCTCCTACCGTAGAGTGGCCCTTTGTGAAAACGAGTTTGACACCCCTGTTCTACAGAATTGCTGACTCCACCTTTAAGAGGATACTCCTGCAGGATCATTCACTGCCATTCTCAGTCTAATGAATCAATGACACACACAGGTGGTTGAACATGCTGGTGTCATATAAATGTTATCCATGCAAACTCTATCTATCATTGCCCAGTCAGAAAAATGTAAATTAAACAAAAATTATTTCTGCAAGCTTGGCAAACCAGCCTACTTCTGTAGGGGGTTGTGGGTAAACTCAAAGAAGGGATGGAAAGGATTCAAACCGCTGACTCACACTCTGTTGTGCACTAGAGGGGGTTTGATGAGTCACTAGAAGCTGTTGTTGGAAGACGTCTTGTTATAATATAAGAAAAAAAACTCAAAAGCCAGACCACACTGAAGGAGGGAGCTGAACTGTGATGTGGCTGGACTGCTTGCTGCCTGATATAAGTGCACGTTACTGGAGTCAAGTTGCCCAAATTGGCTGCCCACTAAGCTGAAGCTCAAAGCAGCAAAAATCGTTTTTTTTGTGCTCCAACAACACAGCAGCTTCCTTTAGGGGTTGTGATTAAGCTAAGCAATCAATGATACATTTATATATATAAAAAAGGCAATAAAATAACCTGATGTGCTAAGGACAAGACTACTGTACATAGGCTCAGGCGTTGCTTCACACCATGGATCTAAAACACAGTGGATGTTTGTGTGAATCAGGGAGTGCCAAGGAACAACTGCTGCAGGGCCTAGTGTTTGCCAGATGCTGGGCGGGTCTGCAAACCACCAGTAAGGCTGCAGCCGCTATACACTTCCAACACAACAACCAATAACTGGTACAGGGTGGTGTGTGTGTGTGTGTGTGTGTGTGTGTGTGTGTGTGCGTGTGCGTGTGCGTGTGTGTGCGTGTGTGTGTGCGCGTGTGTGTGTGCATTGGAAATGATGCCAACGTGCTTGTGAACGCTTGCGGTTTTTCCTGAACTGCAGGCAGAGCACAGGAGGGATGCATCTTTTGAAAAACTACAGCCGATGTGTATGTTATATATATATATATGAATTGTGCATGCAGTACAGAGCACTACTAATCGCACCCATGTTTGATAATGCAGAGAGCTGGGTACAGGGCAAGTCATTAAATGCATACAGTAGTATATCATCGCTAGAAAAGGGCCGGACAGACAGTTGTGATGTCGCCACTTACAAGCAAGATGACAATGTTACGATGTCAGCTCACCATGTGCTGACATGTTGAGACACTAAATCAAATCTGCACTTCCTTCTCTTTTCTTACCAATACTTTATTAACAAAATGTATGGCCAATGAACATCACTTTTGACATCTCATAGTAGTAGTAGTAGTAGTAAAGTAATTCAACAGTTAGACTTGCCATGAGTATTTTATAACACTTAATCTTGTCTCAATTGGCGCCCACCTGTGAATCTCTACACAGGATTGTTAATACAATCGGGTGACATGTTGGACCAAGCTGTTACATTTTATCCATATGTCCAGAGACCTTATACATTGTTTCTGTAGAGTGTGACCCGATACGTCCCTACAGACCATACCACATTTATCATTT
Source organism: Ammodytes marinus (assembly GCF_949987685.1). Classification (NCBI taxonomy): domain Eukaryota; kingdom Metazoa; phylum Chordata; class Actinopteri; order Uranoscopiformes; family Ammodytidae; genus Ammodytes; species Ammodytes marinus. Next base: position 25,062,529 of record NC_137219.1, read on the forward strand.
TCTGTTTCATGCAACACTATAAAATGCAAATAAAAATAATTTTTGGGCATTTTCACTGTTGCAGAATTTGTTGCAGAATAGAATGTGTCTTCCCTCACCCAGTGTGTTGCAATAACAAGGACAAACTCCAGAATTCTTCCAACTCCTTTAACAATAAGGACTTTCATTCTTTACTATGGAAAACACTCGACTCAGCCAAATAAGCTCTTTCCTAATAAACCAACCTTGATAGAAAAACCCTCATTTTACAGTCCTCTGGGTGTGTGTGTGGGTGAGAACTGTGAGACTCTGCATGAAAGTGAATGTACTATAACAGTCAGTGTGTTCTTGATAATCTTCTGTGTGCTAAAACAAGCCAACAGCTGATACTGTACAATGCACACATGGTTCAAAAGCAAGTATGACTTTTCCATACCAAAACCAGGTCATGTTTACTTTAGTTTGTTTGCCCTGTGTTGGAGGGCCGGCTGCAGCAAAAAAAAGGTTCAACAATGGAGGTGTGTACGGCAGCTTTAACACCCAGCCAACCTCCTCACTGCAACGCCCTGACTGCTGCACTACACTTATCCTTGTAATTATTGCATATAATTGTTTTAATGGAAGGCTCTTATAGAATAATCACTTCCACTTGTATAGAATGAATGACAAAACAGCCAGAGATTCTGTGCATGACTTGAATGACTGAAACAAAATTGAGTGACTGACTCACACACACAGAGAGCATAGAATAGAGAGGTCATGCACTTCAACAGCAATGCAATGGATCCTGCAGGTACACACACACACGCACACACACACACACACACACACACACACACACACACACACACACAGTCATGACTGAATGTCAACATTTACTTCAATTGAATAATTATACTGAGCAAAAGAAAATTTTCCGTCCACAATAAGAAGCTTCCATTTTGTCCTGACAACTTTAGATTTGAGGTTAAAAATTAGCTTTACTTTGTAAGAGTAAACATTTATCTGATGAGCCTGTGAAAAGCTGGCTGAGCTTCAGGCAATGTTGCTCAGGCTGAGCTCAGGCAATGTTGCTTATTATTGTCGTTGGGGATGCATTTCTGGTTGTTCTAGTAGCAACTGTTGCGTTTGCTTTTTTGCACTCATTGTTACTTCAGTGCCTCATTGTTTAAAATGAAGTCTGGCTGAGTCACAAAGACTGAACAGCCCGAATCCAAGCTGAGTGATATTTCGGGTCCCGATATCGACATGAGTATCCGCTATGATAATCTAGCTATTATACTGGAACCTGAGCTTATCTGCACACGTTATGCCTGTCTTAAGTTACATGGCTGACTTCCTAAAACTTATGCTGGGAGAGAAGTGCTATGCGACTGTGTGTGTAGCCTACTAACATTTAACACGTTATTACTGTCACAGTAAAATAACTAGGCTATATACACAGTACATCAACAAATAAACTATAAATGCATATAGTCAAACCAAAGAAAACCCCTTGTTCCACAGGAAAACAATAGTATGGTATTATTAAGTACACATATCGGTACTCAAAAGTACCCAAACGTATACGCTAGTACTTGAAAAACTATTTAAATGGGTTGGTCCTTATAACTGACTGACATTGTCATCCCCGACAGCTAAAGAAAAATACTTTGCCAAGGCTTAGCTTTTCTCAATTGTTTTGTTAACAACATTTAAGGTTGAAATGACTTTGCATCTCTTTCACATTTGTTCGCACACACTGTAATCAAGTAGAAAGAAGAACACCTATCTATCCTATCAGGGGATCTTATAAAACTGCACGTGTCAGTCAGGAGAGAGGGTGGCACGAGAGACATTCCAGAGAAGCATTTGGTTCAAAGCGCCAGAACAAAAGTGTCAACCTCTACAAATTGTGGATAGTCAATAAGTGGTTATGTAAGTGGTTATACATCAAAACAGACTAAAGAGATGACAGATCATCACGAGGCTAAGCAGCAAAGTATGAATATATCACAGAGGCAGGTGCATGACAGACACACAGGCAAGGCAAGAGCACAACTTCTGCTCCACCTACACAGCTGATTCAACGTTCACTGGAAAAAAAATCCCCCTAAAACGGCACCTTTCACATCTGTCTCCCTGGAGTGACATGCCAATTCATTCATTTGCTCTCTCTCTCTCTCTCTCTCTCTCTCTCTCTCTCCTTAAATAGTAAATGGACTTGATTTATATTGCGCTTTTTAGCCGATTTTCTCAGTCCCAAAGCGCTTTACATTTCTAACCACATTCACCCATTCACTCACACACACTCATACACCGAGGCCATGCAAAGCGCTCTCTGTCTGAACCGTCGGGAGCAATGTGGGGTTCAGTGTCTTCCCCAGGGACACTTCGACATGTGGCGGGTAGGCGGGGGATCGAACCTCCGACCCTGCAATCCAGTGGACAACCGCCCTACCCACTTAGCCAACAGCATACTATGTCTTTGCCCCATCTATGCAGCTTTCTTTTTCCCAGTTCCCCTGCTGTCAAAGTCAGAGGCTCAGAACCAAATATAGACAACACACACAAAGGGGAAATATTCTAAACCAGATGTGATGTGACTATCTACTGTAGAAACATGAACACATAAAGGACGAATCCCCCAGTTTAAAATATGTACTGTTAAGAGTAGACAGTCCTGTAAAGGCCCCTAAAGCTTTGGTTAAGTTCCAACGGCCGTGAGTCAATCAGCAGTAAATTACTTAACATCAAATCTGCTAGAATGTGCTACAAGCATTTTTCTAACTAAGCGCATTCCTGCAGGGACAAACTCTTGAGAGAGAGAGAGAGAGAGAGAGAGAGAGAGAGAGAGAGAGAGAGAGAGAGAGAGAGAGAGAGAGAGAGAGAGAGAGAGAGAGAGAGAGAGAGAGAGAGAGAGAGAGAGAGAGAGAGAGAGAGAGAGAGAACAGGTAGAGGGGATGAACTAGATCAACCAGAGTAAAGGTAGATCTGTTGGAACATGAAAAAAACAGAAAACGACTGAACCCATTTGATTAATGTAAAATCCAAATGTGTCCACACTGGCTCCTCGCATATCATATTTTCTTTCTTCATAATAACAAGTTCTTCAGAAAACTATAAGCTGAACCGTAGTGAATAGGCTTATATATTATATATATATATTGATACATATACTGTATACCTAACTGTATTTGTCTATAATGTTGTCCAATTGAAGCATAAATTAAATTATTTTCAACACTACGTCCAATTGTCAGGTGTTTTTTTTTCTTTACCGTGAACACACAATTTATGAAGTACAGGACAACAACTTATTTTGCTCCATAAAGCTAACCCAGACCAATTTCTTTAAACTTACAAGGGTGCAAAACACAACAAGCAATAAACAAAATTAACACTAGCCTTGGCAAAAGAGGGCACAACTTAGACATTTGAACCAACAGACTATGTACTGTAGCCCTGTGAGCCCTGTTCAGTGAATATCTGAACGACAAACATAATTTTCTAGTATCTTGAATTATATATTGTTGTTTTTGACTCGAAAATGAGTCATTCAGGATCCAAGTTAGCTTAGTTGTCATATTTGCAACATTTACAGGTTCAACAGTGCAAATTCGAATTTACAATGGAGAGATAAAATACAAATATATTTATATAAAATGAAAAATAAATGCAGTACGATATGGTAACATGGAAGTATTATGAATATTAATATGCAGTACGTACAGATGTAACATGAAGAGGTGTAAAACATCTCTGTTTACAATGTGAATGAGCTTGTGTGAACAGATGTGTATACATCACTGAGCCACAGCTGACTTTATAAAGGCCAGTCAGACAACAGCACACACACACACACACACACTGTCTCCCTTTTAGAGACAGTCTAAGCTCTCCCCTCAAATATGACAACACCTAAGAATTGAGTGTCCTGACTCCTGACTGATATACAGTATGGTCTCAGAAAACCTGCTCAACAGCCCAACACTGAATTATTTGTCATATTATTTACTGTGTTAAAGGCTTTTCCTCATACGTATGTAGTGTATTTTATATTAATTAAAATAGTGTGGTGAAGATATTGTCGTATGAAATATATATATATATTTTTTGTGCTGCTTTTATAATTTTGCCTATTCAAAGATGTATTGGGCTTTGGATTATTTTATCGAGAAACGGAGTGCATAGAAAATGCCCCTAACATCATTGACACAACTTTGACCATAAGAGTGAATTCCATGTTAATGTGCTAAATCAGTCGATACCAACGGCTCATATGATACCAGAGACCTACACATTACCTGAGTGTCTCTGTGTGTTAGTATGTGGACGGAGCCTGAGGTTATACCCTGGAATTTATTACCAGTCTCTCACTCTCTCTCTCTCACTCTCTCTCTCTTTTCCCCCCAAGTGGTTGCCTGAGTTCACACTGTGCCAAATCTTTGTTAACATACAGAGACTGTCAGTTGGAAGAGGTGTTCTTCGGCACGGTACGGATGCAAATGTACCAGCATGAGCATAGTAGAGAGCGGTCCTGCCGTCAGTTTACTTGCAACTATTTCCATAGAAAGAAATGTTGTTTTAAAATTGCTTTTGAAGTGACAACAAATGCAGTTCGCCGATTGGCCAGTAGGTGCAGGTTTCAAAATAGAGTTATTTTTCATTGACCTACATTTTAAATATGCCGTTTTCACAGCACTATTAAACCTATTTAAGGCCTGGTACAAAAAAACATTCTGTATGTTTAGGTCATATCTCCCTGACAACACTGAGGGGGAAGAATTGTTTTGTACCAGGCTAGTTTTTTTCCATTGGAGGTTAAAATGTATGACTAATTAGGGGCGCTGCCTCTTGAGTGATAGCTAGCCGCTGGCCCTCACTTCGCCTCGGAGGTATACGTCAGCTAAATGAACGTGTCTCCCTCCCCCCAACGTCACATCAATGCCCTTTTTTGGGAAGAGGAAATGTGGCGGAGTCATAATCTGACAAGATAGCGTGCAGCCCGGATGCTGCAGCCATTTAATATACTATCTATGGGTACGGGACAACTGGGCCTAGTGTGAGTGCGCCCTCAGACCCGTTTTTACTCGCCTCTCATTTTTATCTAACAGCTGTCCAAACTTATAAATATTGTGTGTTCTTTAGGCCCTACTTGTTTACAGTGGAGGAAATAAGTATTTGATCCCTCACCGATTTTGTAAGTTTGCCCACTTACAATGAAATGAGCGGTCTATAATTTTAAAGCTAGGTTTATTTTAACAGTGATAGACAGAATATCAAAAACAAAATCCAGAATATCACATTAAAAAAAAGATATACATTATTTTGCATTTCATTGAGTGAAATAAGTATTTGATCCCTTACCAACCATAAAGAATTCTGTCTCCCACAGATTAGTCCTCGTGCTTTAAAAAAGTATTCCTAATCTCAACTAGTTTCCTGTATAAAACACACCTGTCTCAACTTGTTACCTGTATAAAAGACACCTGTCCACAGAGTCAATAAATCAAACTCCAACATCTCCATCATGGGCAAGACCAAAGAGCTGTCTAAGGACATCAGGGACAAGATTGTAGACCTGCACAAGGCCAGAACAGACTACAAGACCATTGGCGAGAAGCTGGGTGAGAAGGAAACATCTGTTGGGCCGATTATTCGAAAAGGAAAGAAACACAAAATGACCATCAATCTCCCTTGGTCTGGGGCTCCATGCAAGATCTCACCTCGTGGGGTATCAATGATCATGAGAAAGGTGAGGGATCAGCCCAGATCTACACGGGAGGAGCTTGTTTATGATCCCAAGGCAGCTGGGACCACAGTCACCAAGAAAACCATTGGTAACACACTATGCCGTAATGGATTGAAATCCTGCAGCGCCCGTAAGGTCCCCCTGCTCAAGAAGGTACATGTACAGAACCATCTGAAGTTTGCCAATGAACACCTGAACGACTCAGAGAATGCTTGGGAGAAGGTGATGTGGTCAAATTAGAACAAAATCAAGTTCTTTAGTATCATAGTGACTCGCCATGTTTGGAGGAAGAGGAATTCTTACTATGACCCCAAGAACACCATCCCCACAGTCAAGCAGGGAGGTTGAAGCATTATGCTTTGGGGGTGTTTCTCTTCTAAGGGAACAGGTGGACTTCACCGCATCGAGGGAACTATGGATGGGGCTATGTACCATGAAATACTAGGTGACAACCTCTTTCTCTCAGCCAGGTCCGTAAAAATGGGTCGCGGATGGGTCTTCCAGTACGTCAATGACCCTAAAAATACAGCAAAGGCAACAAAGGAGTGGCTCAAGAAGAAGCACATTAAGGTCATGGAGTGGCCTAGCCAGTCTCCGGACCTTAATCCAATAGATCTGTGGAGGGAACTGAAGCTCAAGCGACAGCCTATAAACCTTAAAGATTAGGAGAGGATCTGCAAAGAGGAGTGGTCCAAATATCCTCCTGAGATGTATACAAACCTGGTCATCAACTACAAGACACGTCTGACCTCTGTACTCGCCGACAAGGGTTTCTCCACCAAGTACTAAGCAATGTTTTGATAGGGGATCAAATACTTATTTCACTCAATAAAATGCAAAATAATTTTTATCTTTTTTTTCATGTGATTTTCTGGATTTTCTTTTTGATATTCTGTCTATCACTGTTAAAATAAACCTAGCATTAAAATAATAGACCGCTCATTTCATTGTAAGTGGACAAACTTACAAAATCAGTGAGGGATCAAATACTTATTTCCTCCACTGTATATATGTCACAGATTAGAGCCCACCTAATCTCCTTTACATGCAACTCTACCTTTTTATTTGACTGCACCACACCTGTCCGGTGTTCTTCTATCTGCTTTATTATTCATGCTGTCAGCTTTGTTCATGCGGCCTCCGTGTCGTGCCGATGCTGTTAATGATTTTGGCCTGTAACATTAGCTCTAATGTATTATGCTGTTTGCCTGAATAAACATGGGCTTATGTGCATTCAGGCAAGTATATTGTAGTTAGCATGTGGATTTTAGGACATCTCCACGTCTACCCACACTTTGATTTCTGCCTACACCGGTGAACCTCAGCTATGCAGATGAAACTCAACTAATTCTGCAATTTCCCTGGTCTGTAACCCAGGTACAGAAACCATCTCTGTGTGTCTAGCTGACATCATCAACACACACCACCTGTTATCAAGCTCAGTCTCAGAAAGACCCAGCTCATACTCCTCTGTGGTGTCCCTACATCCCTTTCCACACCCAGAAGATAGCAACGGTTCTGGTCCAGGCTATTGTCATCTTCTTCTTCCAAGTGCAATGTGCCATCCGACCTCAATAGCTCATCCAAAATGCAGCAGCACAGCTTGTTTTCGACCTAGCCAAGTTTTTTTTCCACAATACACTGCTCCTCCGCACGCATCCTGCACTGGCTACCTGTGGCTGCTCAAATACAATTCAAGACACTGATACTTGTGTACTGTGCTATGTGCCTATCATCCCACATATAGGACATGGTCAGACCATACCAGTCCACTAAACTTTACTACCGCCAGGCGGCTTGCTCGATCACTAAGACAGGGGCCAAGCTAACACTCAACAGAATCAGAGAGACTGTTGGCTGTCCTGCGTCCAAAATGGTGGAACAAGCTCTCCATTATGTCAAGACAGCAGTAACTTCTCACATATTCCCCCACAGACTGATAATTCATCTGTTCAGACTGTCCAATAAAAAGAAAATGAGGTGAATAATAGTTGATGGACTTGCATAATTCTTGCAATGTTTGGGTGTAACACACATGGTTAGATGCAAGCAACTTGGGATAAAAGCATCAGCTATAAAAAGAAATGTAAATATTCACCAATTTCTACTATACTTAGGTGCCACAGGTGTTGTGTTGACTTGTTCCTTTTGGTTTTCAAACTGCACACCCTCACCTTAGGGCTTGTCTGGAAAATTGAAGATGGGAGGAATCCAAAGTCTCTGAGGGTGTTGACTGTTTTATTTAGTCTGAGATTAGATCGTTTAGATTGGAGGACTGCACTCAAATTCTTTTGAGAAAACAGTGTTTTTACTGTAAACCACACCGTGTTGCAATGTGTTTGTACCATAGATACACAATATAAGGCCTGATTGGTCCTGTTATGTTTGATTGCTCAATCCTGTCCAACTGACTGAGTACACTGTAAGAAATTTCCCTGTAAAAAAACATTAATCAACTGGCAGCAGGGTTGCCATTTTCTTACTGTTAAATTAACATTATATGACTGTCAATAAAATTGACAGGATTATGCTGTTAATGAAGAAAACTGTATGAACCTGTGTTTTCAGTAAAAACAGTAATCAACTGGCAGCAGGGTTGCCATTTTCTTACTGTTAAATTAACATTATTTGACTGTCACTAAAATTGACAGGATTATACTGTTAATGAAAAAAGGGATGAACCTGGACTAAATGTTTATGTTGTTTGCACCGTGAGCGAAGGGGATGTTATATTTCATTGGGCAGATCTGTTTCATTCCATATGTAAATTTACTATGTCCCCTATTTGTTCAAATGCTAAACACAGAGAGCAGCTTCTGTTTGTTACTTCAAGACACTTTTTACATTTCTATTGTAAATTGTCTCCTGAGTTGAACTAGGGATCTTGTTTAAGATTTCCACAAACCGTTTGTTATAACCAAAAATAAAAGTTAGTTCACACAGAAATGTTTTATTTTCGGCGGCTAGGACAGGAACTTCCCTGAGCTCATACAGCTTGATAGAATTGATTAAAATATTGAAAAAAAGAAAAAAAAAAAAAAAGTTAAAAGGAAAAAATAATAATAATAATAATTGAGTGAAAATAATAATGGTAATAATAACAATTTTGAATAAAATAAATAATTGTTGTTTGTGCTCTATCTCCTCGCCCTCCTCGTCTTCTGCAGGACTGAATTGAAGGCTAGAGAGTCGACTATTTACTCTATATTTATTTATTTTTGTCTTAAGTAATATTTTTACTATTATTAATAATTTAATATTTTCTTTTTTATTGATATAAATTTATATATATATACAGTATATATAAGATTTAGATATTTTCTCTTCCGTCTTCACTAACCACACGCCCGACCACGAATAACATCTTCAATACAAAATACATATCAACCCAGTAACATTCCTTTTCTCTCTCCCTTTCTCCTTTTACACAATAACAACACAAGATAACTTTTATTTATTTTTTCATTTATTCATTTATTTTTTTTGTTTGTTTTTCTGCTCTTATTTATTTATGATTATGACTCTTATTTCTATCATTTTTGTTTATCAGTATTGTCAATATGGATAACGATAGCCATTTTTCAACACGGTCTCCCTTATAACTGCTCACATCATTTACTATGCTTGTTTTTGCAAAACTTTTTTTTTTTTTTTTTTTTTTTAATTGATTTCTCTCTCCCAATTATCTAAGTACCTTATGACTACATTCAAAAGTGGATCAAGAGTCTAAAAAACCATAGTGGAAAATAATATTATTTAAACAACCGAAAATGCCATTCTTATCATTACATTCTTATGATGATTATTCATTTCTTAGTACTGATTTATAATTTATTTTTGATTTTTTTTTTTGATTTTTTTTTTTTTGTTGTTTATATGTATGTATGTATATATATATACACACACACACACACACACACAGCCTGTCAACAACAATGTAAAAATATGCAATGACCTCCTGCTTGTTTTCGTCTCGTCCGTTCTGTCTTAAATGTGAAAACTTAAATTGTCATGTCCCTCACCTAATGTTATGTCTTTCACCTGTCTTGTCCTGCATCACGTAAATAAAAAAAAAAAAAAAAAAAAAAAAAAGAAATGTTTTATTTAAACAAAATGCATAGTGAGGTAATGGAATGAAACATCCCCTTTACTGAGGGTGCAAATAGCAACATAACAAACGTTTAGTCCAGTGCAAGTCATTGTGGGAAAGGGGGCGTCTCTACAATACACTTTGTTGTGCTTACTTGATTTATCTAAGGCAATCCGTTTCCTTAATTCTACTGAGTAAACACAACTCTTCAGTTAAGTAAGACTAACTTGGTTTAATTACGTTAACTGCAATTTCCATTTCCAAGTAGATATAACTCAACTTTAAGTAAACTTAACCAGAGGATATACAGTAAACAACACTTATTAGTTAAGATGTGGATGGATGAGGATTAATGAAGAAAACTGTATAAGCTTCACATGTACAGGCAGCTCATGTCAAGTTGTCCCTTCCAAGTTTGATGGTAAATTAACAGGAAAGTTCAGTATTTTTGAAAAACATTACCGTTCCGTAAAATTACTGCAAAGGACTGTAATTTAACAGACTGCCTTTTATTTTAACAGTTAAATGCTGTTTTTATAAATAACAGGTAAATGCTGTTGAAATCCTGCTGTAAATTTACAGCAATTGTTTACAGTGTAGGACATGCAGCCCAGGGATAAAGACACATAGGTTTACGGTCTTGCAAACTTGTTCTAACAAGGCTAGGTCAAAACCTAGTATAAGGCTGGCCCATGTATGGATATTTGACAATGTGATAAATTGTGGCCAAATGGTTCCACACATAGACAGTGGTAATGTGTATACAGTATAATGTGAATTCCTGAATATTGTATGTTCATTTGTAATCTCTTGTAGTGGTCACAGTGAAGTTTTTTTTAAGTGAACTTAAGTAGCAGATCACGTGACAGGGTGAAGATATTGGTCAAAGAGAACTATCCCACTGCTGCCTTAAGATGTTTGATTTGAACTTGTTCTAATCCTTATTATAACTATTCTTACCAGATATTACCTTCCACTACTCTTCCTTCATTTCTATCTCTCCGTCTATGTTTATCTATGACTCACTCATATTTGCCTTGTGCCTCTTGTCGCATAGAAAACTGTTCACTCTCTTACTTTGCTTTCTCTACGCACTTTTATTCCCTTTTTATGAATATCAGGTACTGTCTGTGCCATCTGGGCACGTGGATACATGCCTGACAAATGAGTATATTTTAGGGAAAAATTCAGCTTTCTATTCTATTTATAGTTTTGTAACTATGGTTCCTACAATGTTTAGGCTTTGGGACATGTAAACGGTAAGTAAAATGTTGCCATGGGGTTAGGGACTTTTGATTATTATTTGTCATAATGCATAGCGTATAGCTGGCTATGGTAGCTCGTTACTCAATGCTTCCTGCAGTTGAGTCGGATTCAGTCCGCTCACGTTCCCACCACAAACGAACTGCTCCAGAGTTAGTTTGGAAGTGTACAGAGACCACTTACTCACTTACTGCCCTTTATGCCTACTGGCATGTCGGGCAGCATTAAAGGATCTCCACTCCTGTCTGTTTTGGGCGAGCTTTTGGATAGAACTCCAGGTCTGCTTCATGGCTTTCAGTTCTTTCTCCACTGTTCCACGCCAGGTTTCTTTGGGTCGTCCTCTCTTTCTCTTGCCTTCAGGTGTCCAGTGTAGGGCGGTTCTAGTAATGTAGTCCTGTTCTTTCCGTATTATGTGTCCAATCCATCTCCACTGCCTTCTTGTAATGATGGTCGCTATACTTTCTTGGTTTGTCCAAGCAAGTAGATGCTGGTTGGAGATGGTGTTAGGCCAGAAGATACGTAAGATTATTCTGAGGCTTCTTGTGTGGAATGCCGAGAGCTTGGAACAGTCTTTCTCTGTCGTCCTCCAGCATTCAGAGTGGTGTAGTAAGGTGGAGAGAACACAGCTCTGGTACAACTTGAGTTTGGTGTTGATGCTGTACTTTGGGGACTTCCATCCACACATTGTTCATCATTCTGAGTGTGTTTCTTGTCTTGTTGAGTCGGCTTTTGGTGTCATTGCCTGTTCCTCCATCATATCAAACAGCGTGATGCTTCCTAGATATGAAAACTCTTCCGTTGTGGGTATATTTGGTCCATTTATTTGTATGGGTGGGAGATTGTATGTGTTTAAGGTCATCACCTCTGTTTTCTTTAGGCTTATGTTCAGTCCTACTGTTCATCTGCAAAGTCTAGGTGTTAAGTAAGTAAGTATTGTAAATAGTGTCCATCTGATGCCCCTAGGTTGATCTTCAGTTGTTCTTTGCATCACCCAGTCTATGACGGTATTGAAGAGTAATGCGGACATCAAGCATCCTTGCCTCACTCCAGTCCTGACTTCAAAAGTGTGGTTGCTGTTTCCTACTTGGCATGTGAAGTTGGTGTAAAAACCCTTATGGATGAGGATGATTTTCTTTTGGAATCCCATACAAACGTAGAATGCGCCATAAACTGTCCCTGTGGATGCTGTCAAATGCTTTCAATCCAACCAAACACAGCAGGTGTGAGAGCGCCCTGAGGCACCCACAGCACAAAGCAGCAACAGCACAATGTTACACCTGATCAGGCTGTGAGTGTTGAAGACATAATCATGGTCATGAACTAAATTGTGCTCTTCAACACCAAAAAAACGAATTAAACGATTATGATTCTTCCCAATGGCAATAAATGGTAAATGGTGGTAAATGGTAATGGTAAATGGACTTGACTTATATAGCGCCTTCTAGCCGATTTTCTCAGCCCCAAAGCGCTTTACATATCTTACCACATTCACCCATTCATACACACACTCATACACCGATGGCAGTATATAACATAATAACAGGCCTAACAGTGGCATTTATCCCTTTAATCTGTGCACAGTGTCACATGTGTGTGCCAGTGTTGTTCTGTATTGGTCATATTTAGTTATTTAAGCAGCTCAGACACACTAACAGGAAAATGTGTCATACCTGCATGTCAGGTTTGTTTTATCTCCCACGAATTGTTATGCCATCCTTCATTGTTAAACAAACGCGTCTGTCAATGGACGAGCACCCGACAACATAAGACAATAACACCTGAGTCACAGGCAACACTAATCCATCAACAAACTGGTTTAGACACAGAACAATATAGATCTAAATACATGTATGAAGAAAGAAAGAAAGAAAGAAAGAAAGAAAGAAAGAAAGAAAGAAAGAAAGAAAGAAAGAAAGAAAGAAAGAAAGAAAGAAAGAAAGAAAGAAAGAAAGAAAGAAAAGGAACTGGAAAAGGTCTGGAATAAATAAAGTAAGGGAACTTTCTGGAGTGTGAGCACTTGAGGTTTACCGCTTTCTCTTTGAATCTTCCCTTTAGGAGGAGAGTGAGTCATCAGAGATGTTTACTGCTTCAAAGTTAGCACTTCCCCACGTTCCCACCAAGGAGCTGCCACTGTCTTATAGCCTTCTATTAGCCTACGAGTAGCCTGAGGATTGAATGCAGGCACCCCACACTCAAGTGCCTTGCCCAAGGGCGCCTACACAAACTGGGGTCAGTTTGTGTCATGTTTCACCTTCCTGAAGACCTGACATCTACATATCATGACTGTGTATTGAGCCCCAACAACAGCCTGTGGTGTGCATCGTGAGAGTTCACTCCCTCCTCTCTGTATTTGTGGCAAACATGAAACCACCAAAAGCCACGGTTGGCATGACTGAACTAGCTGAGCCACAGAGGTTAGTTCTCAAATATGACCCGCAAGGAAAATAGTCACTACACATGATGTGTGAGATATTTTGTCTTTACAAACTTCACTCAGTTATGTACGATACATAGGGGGAAATTGTGCATAGGTTTCTAATGCAACTGTTAAAAACTAATAAAAAAAGACTACTAAGAGCCCATTATGGGAGTTTCCTGGGGTACCATACACACTAATAATTCACTTATATTTATGAAAATGTGTGTGTGTGTGTGTGTGTGTGTGTGTGTGTGTGTGTGTGTGTGTGTGTGTGTGTGTGTGTGTGTGTGTGTGTGTGTGTGTGTGTGTGTGTGTGTGTGTGTGTGTGTATGTGTGTGTGTGTGTGTGTGTGTGTGTGTAAACAGTGGATTAATACAAGTAGTGATACAGGATTTTATGACTAACTACATGGGGAGAGGTGACCTACTATATCTGTGGTATCCTATTTATTTCAACCCTCTACCTTGTTTTTCAGGGGTAAAACTATGATATAAATAATTATAATAATGTTGTTTTTTTAATATTACCATGCTTATATTCCTATTCCTTTTTTTTTCTATTCAACAAATGATGTTAAAATATGTAGGCAAGATAGTCTGAAGAAGTGGAATAAGCTACAACATCAATTGAATAAAGGTGTGTGTGTCCCTTACATGGTGCTGTTGAAGCTGTCCAGTTCATCCGTGTCAGAGTAGAACACCTCTCCTCCTTCTCCCTTGTGTTTGGATTTCTTCCGTTTCAGCTTGAAGGAAAAGAGCCGCCGTCTCTTCTTCTCCTTCGGGGTAACGGGTGAACCATCAGCGGGCAGTGTGCCGTTGTCTCCCGGGCTGAGAGGACCGGGACTCGCCGGTAAAGTCTCCGACCTGAACCTGGGGCGAGTGCTGGTGGTGGTCGCTGCTGGTCCATCTTTGAGTGCGCCAGACTCTTTCTGCTCCTTGCTCTCTTTATTGTGGGATTTTATCTTAAACAAGCCCTTCACTTTCAGCGTGCTCGACTTACTCATGGTGGAAAAAGGTGTAAATAGCCTACACAAAGTCCTAGCAGAGAGTGCGAGCAGGGGAAGATAAAGCAGGAGAGAGTAAGCCTGGTCCTACTTATAGCTGCGGGAGGGGTGTGCACCGGGACAACCTGCAGAGCGGGTTGCTTCACACTGCTTGAGACGTGTCCACACCGGTCGCGTGCGCCATCAGGTAGGAGGAAATATTAAAACCATTAAAAATCAACCACTTCAAAATAAAGTGTATTTATTTATCCAACTAATAACGCTGACACCCATCGGTTTACAAACACAGTGACTTAGAGAGTTAGAGACATGCTGTATGCCTACTACCCTAGGCAGCCTACTACATTACATTAGTGGCATAGGCTGCAATTTTAATGATCCTAACCTTTATAATGGGTAGGGCTGGAACAGGTGATTATATCATTATCAGCTATCTGACACTTTTTTGTGATTATTCAACAATTGTTTTGCTGCTTAAGATTTCCCCATTGTCCAAAGTTGCATATTTAAATTACTTGTTGACTCTGACCAGCAGTTGTTTTACATTTCTGATTATACTACATAGATAAATAGACAGACAGACAGACAGACAGACAGACAGGCAGATAGGCAGACGGACGGACGGACGGACGGATGGACGGACAGATAGATAGATAGATAGATAGATAGATAGATAGATAGATAGATAGATAGATAGATAGATAGATAGATAGATAGATAGATAGATAGATAGATAGATAGATAGATAGATAGATAGATAGATAGATAGATAGATAGATAGATAGATAGATAGATAGATAGATAGATAGTAGGGCAATAGCATAACCTGTTCGCATGTTTATGTAATCAAATTATTCAGTCAGAATGATTCACCAAAGGTCTTGACTCCCTCCACATGAAATGTATAAAGACAAATAAGGCCTGGCATCCAATGAATATGACATTAAGCTTGTTTCAGATGAAGAGCTGCTTGTATTTAAGGAACTGAGTATGTGCTGCATGAATGATAAGCTAAATGAAAAAGTGCAGAAACAAATAGTGAGAAAAAGACAGGCAAGTTTAAATAGGACTGCTAGGGGTGCAAAGGCAAATATTCCACTACTAGCCATCAATAAGTAACTGCTCTTGAAGTTCTTATCAGTACCTTTTCCGCTTAGTGCCATATTCCATCAGGCCTGAAACACATGTCAGCATTATAATACAAGCTTGTTGGAATTCTCAATGGGACTATGGGATCCACACTGATGGTCCAGGACCTGCCCCACCTCTCCTCTAGGGGATGGGAAGTTTAGGAACAGAGTTAAATCCAACTTAACTGTGTAACCCACTTGTGTTATTGTGTCACACACAATGCATGGGCCTCTTCCTTTTTAGAAAGAAAAAAAAATATTATTATTATTAAAATTATTTTGAAGGAAAACATTTTACTTTCAGCTTTTGCTTGGAGCAGGATCTGTCAAAACAACCTCCCCACTTGGTAAATTCATATTGCTTCTGTATTTGTACAGTGTGTGGGTATGGATGGGTGTGTGCGATTACTCTGTAGGGTTTTCTCTCTCTCAATTCAAGAGAACTTAGATGATAACAGTCCCCAACTGCATTCAAAGATGTCAGTGTTGAAAATTATGATATTAAGGGTTTTATTCTGACAATTAACAGGCTCCTAAGAATAAAACCATGTACTTTTAATCCTCTCATTTGGGGATTTTCATTCATTCACTCTGATCTCATTTTCATGTTCACTCACAAGGACTAGACATACACACTCATAGCAGGATCTACAGACATGCATTAAAGGTGAAGTCAGTGATTCTGGAGAAGTCTTGTTGTCAAAATCCCCTTTTGTAAAAATCAGCGAATATCTCCTCACAATACTACCACACGCACAGTGTATGCGCTGAAAAGAAATCCAGCCTAGGCTCTGTAAATGCGCAAGTTGCCATGGGCCCCCTTTGTTTACTTGTCTACAGATCCTAGGCTGTAACACCAGATTTTCTTTTGACAGACACACTATGGACAGGTAGCGGATCTTGAGGAGAATTTGCTTGATTTTGACAGTAAGTGATTTTGGACAACAAGCGTTCTCCTGAATCGCTTACTTTAGCTTTAATGGAGAAATGCCAAAGATCTGGGCCTGCTACCTGTATATCCTTGTGTATTTGTACAAAAGCATTTACAATATTAACCTATAAGTGAAAGCCAAAAATTATTGGATTCCATACGCAAAAGCTAATTTGCGATGATTTCACTCTCCTCACTCAATCCCAAATGACGGTGGGGGGGGGGGGGGGGGGGAGGGGAGGGTTTGCTTGTGGTGTAGTGGTTAGAGTTTTCCATCCTGTCTTTCGGTCTCACAGCCCATTCATGATCTACACGATGAAATAACAGCTTCATCTGCTGGTCATGTTGAGGAAAAGCAACTACAGTCACACAGGCTTGTCCACATTTATGTTCTGTATTGTCAAATAGCTATCAGAGACTGAACCAACTGCCACATGTTTAAAATGAAATTCAAATATTATTATTTCAAAACTAAGCCGATCTGTTCACATGAGTAATGCTCCTAAATGGACTTGGATAAAAACTGCATGGTTTATGTGACGTTGGATCAGAGAACATGTAGTATGCACATTTAAAACACAGGGCCCAGGATGCTGTTCACTCAATGTTCAGATCGATATAGAGTGTACAGCAGATGAGATGAGGATGATTTAAGGATTATTATTCTAAAGAAAAGATATGAAAGTGTAAACATTACTGATCTTACATAACAAATGGTCATGATACATTAGATTACTTTAAACTCCCTCCTCTCTTTTATACACCTAGGTGGCACAGTGCTAGCCAGTTATTTGTGTCCTCTAATGTACATGTCAGGCACTGTTACGAAAGTTAATGTTCAATTTCATGTGTCGATTGGATTTATCAGAAAATAGCATCATTATAGCCTTAACCAACCCTATGATGGGCTATCGGTTCACATCCAGGCTTCGAAAGCATTGCCATGATAGCTTGCACCTATTTTAGTACAGTATTTTATTGAGTAATTTATTTTAATGTGTTCTATGTGTGTGTGTATGTTGGATGTGAGTGGACCATCTGAGTCCTTAATAAAGATTATTATACACACATGGTTAACTCAGGAATCTCAAATGAAATAAACAATTCCAGGTCAGTTACTTTCCATTTGCAAAGTAATTACTGTATTCCAGGGCAAAAGTCCCCAGTAACTCACATCCATGCTTACTTTGTTCTGGCTGATGTTTGGGACGAAGGGAGACAACAAGGAAGTCACATGGCTGAAGAGCTGACCTATCATAGGCATGGTGGGCGTGGCTAATACATGAGTGACAGGTGATACAGGTAGGTTGACTTGGTAGAGGTGACATGTGATTTAACAGGATCAGTTTCTTTGGTGTGTTCTGTTGCTATCTATTTTAATATTGCAGTATCATTTCATGAATGTTTAGAGCAATTAATATAATGCTTTTTTAATTTTTTATTTCCTTAACTGTATCTTATTCATCAGACTGAGTTACTGTCTGATATGTGTTATACTGTGTCTTATATAATACTTTTTAATGTACCTTTTGAATTGTCCTCCTGCTCAGGCACTACAGGTGTAAAGAAACGGTTTACAGCTCACCCTGGCATATGAACATTGGTTGTACTGATGTTCATCAATGTGCATTGTCCCTGATTAATACATTTCAAATTTAAATAAAAAAATATAACCTGACACAGAACATTTTGATCGATGTCTTAGTGAGAAAAAAAAGATAAATAGCAAAAGGTTTATTAGGGTTTTACATTAACAGGAGAAATATGTAGAGCCTAAAATAACATTGACAGAAAAGGAAGGGTGACTTAGAGAGCCATGTCGAGTTTCATGTCTACATCCATCAGACGTATGAACAGTTGATTGATTTATCTATTTACACATACATTTTCAACATCATTCCTTTGAACTTTAACTCAACTACTAATTACTGTTCTATGTATTTATGTATTAATTATGTTTTCTATTGCCTACTCTTCATGTATTGTGCTTTGCAAGTTTGTTACCTATACTGACCAATGTTGGACTGCTGCTATGTGATGTGTGTGTGGCATACTGTGATGTGTTGAATATGTGAACTGTACACACTGATGCTGAATTGAATTGAATACTAAATGATGTGAGAAGAAGTTAGGCAGTGGTCATCTTGGAGGTGTGTTTGGGGTCGTTATCATGTTGGAATACTCCCCTGCAGCCCAGTTTACGAAGGTTGAGTGCATATGCTCAGCGTCATATCCAGAGGTTGGCTTTGGAAAAAAAGCCTATGAGTGCTGCCAGCATTGCTGAAGGGCTTGAAGGGGTGGGGGATCAGCTTGTCTGTGCTTAGACCATACACCACACACTGCATCATACTGGTCTGCATGGCTGTGGTCCCAGAAGGAAACCTATTCTAAAGATGATGCACAAGAAAGCCCACAAACAGTTTGCTGAAGTCAAGCAGACTACGGACATGGATCACTGGAATCATCTCTGTGGTCTGATCAGACCAAGATAAACTTATTTGGTTCAGATGGTGTTAAGTGTGGGGCGGCAACCAGGTGAGGAGTACAAAGACAAGTGCGTCTTGCCTACAGTCAAGCATGGTGGTGGGAGTGTCTTGGTCTGGGGCTAAATGAGTGCTGCCAGCACTGGGGAGCTACAGTTCATTGAATGTTAACATGTACTGTGAAATATTGAAGCAGAGCATGATCCGCAGGGTCGTATTCAAACATGATAACAACCCCAAACACATCTCCAAGACGACCACTGCCTTGCTACAGAAGCTGAGGGTAAATGTTATGGACTGGCCAAGCATGTCTCCAGACCTAAACCCTATTGAGCATCTGTGGGGCATCCTCAAACGGAACGTGGAGGAGCACAAGGTCTCTAATATCCACCAGCTCCGTGATGTCGTCACTCGTCATTAATGAGTGGAAGAGGATTCCAGTGGCAACCTGTGAAGCTCTGGTGAACTCCATGCCCAAGAGGGTTAAGGGAGTGCTGGAAAATAATGGTGGCCACACAACATATTGACACTTTGGGCCCAATTTGGACATTTTCACTTAGGGGTGTACTCACTTTTGTTGCCAGCACTTTAGACATTGTGTGTCGAGTTATTTTGAAGGGACAGTAAATTAAAACTGTTATACAAGCTGTACACTGACTACTTTACATTGTATCAAAGTGTCATTTCTTAAGTGCTGTCCCATGAAAATATATAATGACATATTTGAAGAAATGTGAGGGGTGTACTCACTTTTGTGAGATACTGTATGTTACACAAAGACTGGATATACCTTCTTATACCATAATCCAGTCTACTTGGCCGTTACCTCACCTTGACTCAAACTTGGATCTTGGTCTATATTTTGAACAATTGTAAACTCTTAATCCTTAACAGAAAACCAAATTATTCTCAGTTTGATATCTGTGGACTCAAACCTGATTAAACCAGCTGGGGAAACATTTACTTTTCTTAAAGATCTCCTATTATACTACTTTTCTGGTCTTAACTTCTTGTTAAAAACTGCTATAGAGCAACCTGACACGAATCACATCACAAAAAACCATGTAGATTTTTGGGACACTCTTCCTCTCACCCTAGCGAGCACAGCAGTCTCTCACCACACTTGGCTTTGTGCTTCTCCAGTCCGATTGGGTCTCACCGTTCTTTTGGAAAGGCTGCGGGCAATTCCCTACGGTCTCCATGGGGCACTTCTCAACTCGTCCTGGTTTGAGAGAATAAGAGAAGGTTTTTCGAGGTGATCACTCCAGTAACCCCGTAGAGGGTCCGAGAGGAATTCGTCCTTGGTCAGTCCTGGCTGGCTCGTCAAATGATGTGAGAAAGTTAGATCAGACTACATTAGCTGTATGAAGATTAAGCATGAGAGTTTAATTCAAATCAATGGTTTCTCGCGAGGATGTTTTTGTCGTGTACAGACAGAGCTTACAGTACGAAAAGATACTTCTTCAGGTGAAAACAGTCATTTTAAATCAACCACATGACACCATCTTTGACATGTGATTGGTTTACACTCAATCAATAGTGTACACAGGTTTCCTAAATAACACCGCAGTGTGTGTCTGAGGGTGGAGGGGGAGACAGTCTGAAGACAATAGGCTGGGTGTAGGTGTGGAATACACATAGTTCGTGGAGAGGGGGGGATTTGGAAGTTTCTTAATGCAGACACTGTTAAAACAGCAACAGTTTACAATGTTTCTTATTGCAGATATAAGCATTCTATAATTTGAGTCCGTAGATATACCATATTCAATATTTGCCATTACATAATTCTGAGCAAAAACCCAGGAGAGGTTGGAGGAAAAATGGAGATTCTGTTTATGTTTCAGTAAAAACACCTGTGTGCGTGTGCGTGTGTGTGTCTGTGTGTGTGTGTGTGTGTGTGTGTGTGTGTGTGTGTGTGTTTGTTCTTCCGCCCGCTCATGTGTGCAGAGAGCCAGCTTTCATTCTGTAGTTCTCTGATGAAGGGAGACTTGTTTTCTTCAAATCGACAGAGAAATTCAAAATAAATGTAAGCCTCCTCCTGTTCACAGACCACACAGGGGGAAATGTCCCTATACGTGCAGAATGAGACACTGTTATTCTGTCACCATCAGATAAGAGGATGTGTAGTGTGCACAGAGGTGGGCAGCAGACTCGGATGATGTTCAGATCAAAAGCAGAAGGGAGGGAGATGCACTCACACAACAGCACAGCACTGTGAGACTGTGGTTTTGGTTTAGGCTTTATCTTCTTCTTCTTCTTCTTCTTGGGAGAATGTTCTGAAGCGCTCAGTAATTGTGACTTAAAGGCCCCGGAGCTCAACTCTTTTCTTCACAAGCCGAGCAGCAGCTGGGGCACCTGGGAGGAATATTGTTTTCTTCTTCTTGTTTTAACCGAACAACATCAGACCAAGAGGATCAATACATGAACTGAGAGAGGATCTGCAGCGCTGTGAAAGGTATGAATGTCCTGGGCAGAAAATGTCAACGCTTACCTTTACTAATTCTGTATTGCAATTAAAAAAATTATAATTAACTGTAAAATATATTCAGGCATACCTTCAATATTCAGTCTAAGTGTGGAACTTTAATGAAATGTTTTTGTCATGCAGTGCGTGTGATACATTCTAAAGCTTGAAACAAGGCACTCCACTGATGAGTGTTGTGAGTTATAAGTTATAATACATTTTACGTTGGCTGATCGGTTACAAATATTGATCCGTTTCTAAGAGATTTAAAGGGCTTGAGTTTCACACACTCAAAAAAGGGGGAACACATTTACGGAACCATTAGTTCTGCAAAACATTATTTACAGTCAACCTTGACATTCTCAAAATGTGTTCTATACAATAGCACACGCCTACTATCGTCCTATTATCTTCCCAAACAGATCCGTGCAGAAACCCAATACCTTCCTCATCTACCAGTGCCACTACTCCACACTATATATAATATTACTTAAGTTATTTGTGAGAAGTGAAAGTGCTGAAAAGAGATATCATCATGCCGCCACGTTTGTTCCTTATTCATCACTGTGCTGTTCTGCATTACTGTGTATCAACAGTGGATTTATTTTAAGTGCACACACAGTACGGACAGGTAGCGGATAGCAAGGGGGATATTCACTGATGTTTACAATAAAGGGGATTCTGACAACAAGCTTTCTACAAAATTGCTGACTACACATTTAAAATTCATCTGTTGATGCAGAAAAATCACAAGAGGAAGATCTGGTGTTGCACATCACTGTATCACCTTATCTGCCTTTTGTCTTCCCACTTCCAGTAGGTGTTTACTGACCTGGTTCCATCACAGTCACCTTTCTGCACACTCACCCAGTATCCGCCATACATCTAAGATCCTGTCTGATAAGGAGCCTTTAAAGATCACACAAGCACACAGAGTGCAACCATGTGCAACCTTTGCACATGGTCTAAATGACCGAAATTGGGTCATTTACCCCCAGAGGAAGAGCTTAACTAGAACAATGGCTTTATTCAGTCATACTAGACAAAAAAAAGATGTGGTGTAGGAGTTTGTATACCCACTTCATGAAGGGTTGCACTGCACACTCAGCATATTTCAGTTTGGTAACAATGCGCAGTGTTAGGGAACTTTGTTTTGGGGGAATGAAGTGTAACCACTGGATGATTGTTTCCTCATTAAAATGTATGGCAACACTGTCCACCTGAGGGCCTTTCCTAATGATTAACCAGTGAAGACTTATTACCGATCTGTAAAAGAGGATGCATTCAGATAATTGACTTAGATAGGTAGAAATACCAGTCTGTAAAAGGCATGGCAAGTTTATTTATACAGCACAATTCAGACACAAGGCCATTCATCATAATGGCTAAATTTCAAGTAAAAGTCCTGCTTTTCAAATGTCACTTAAGCAGGGGTGTAAAGTAACTTCTCTAAGTAAATGCACTTTTTAGTCATTCTACTTCATGTTCATTTGACAGCGCTAGCTACCAGATACTTTGCAGATTGAAATATATTAATGCAAAATAGAATCAACTTATTCTTGATTAGGTAAATATAAAGGTGCATCTACCCAGCAATATATAAAGTGGCATATAATATGTTACATGTTAAAGTATCCAAAGTTATGTTCAAAAAATAATATTAAAATATAAATGATTCTGAAATGTCTGTTAATAAGTAATTTTGGTCCTTTAAGAATATTTTTATTATACGTCTCTTCTTGCTTTTGAATGCAGGACCTTTACTTGTTTATCTAGTCCATACAGGTTATGCATGTAATATCCTAACTGTAAATCAACTGGTTGCTATGGCCCTCATGCATCCAGTGGAAGTATTTTACTCTGAAATGTGGTGGAGTAGAAGTAAAGTAGTGTAAAAGGAAAAAACTCAATTCAGGTAAAAGTAGCTTGAGAGTGTGCTTACTTGAGTAAAGGTATTTAGTTATATTCCACCACGGACCTTTATTAAGGAAACCCCTGGTTTTAATGTGCTACCCGTTACACACCCCATTGGAAATATTTCTGATTATTTTGTTTTCAAGTATTTGCTATTTGGTGTAAATGCCAATCTTTTTCTTCTTCTCCAGATGGAGGACCCGACGGACATTCCAGACTATTATTATGGTTCAGAAGTAACTGACCCATATCCAGAGCTGTGCAATTTAGACCTTAACCCCTCGGAGGTCATCACCCAAACCTACATCCACTCCATCATCTGTGCCTTTGGCCTGGTCGGCAATGCCCTGGTCATTGTGACCTACATATTCTACAAGAAAACCAAGACCATGACAGACGTCTACCTCTTCAGCGTGGCCTTGGCAGATCTGATCTTTGTGGTAGCCCTGCCCTTTATCATTTACAACGAGCAGCATGGCTGGTTGATGGGTCAGGTGGCTTGCAAAATACTGAGGTCAGCCTACAGCATCAACCTCTACAGTGGCATGCTCCTGCTCGCGTGCATTAGCGGCGATCGCTACGTGGCTATAGTCCGAGCTAGGAGATCCTTTGGCACTCGCTCACGCACTCTGATCTACAGCCGCCTCATCTGCCTGGTCGTCTGGGTGTTTGCACTGACTTTGACTCTGCCCACGCTCATCTACACCGAGCTCTACGAAGAGTACGATCTGACGACCAACTCTGTCACCATGATGTGTCAGCTGTCGTTCAGCAAGTACGAAACAGCCAAGCTAATGAAGGTGCTGGTCCCGAGCCTTCAGATGGCCATCGGCTTCCTGCTGCCTCTGTCCGTCATGGTGTTCTGCTACTCCTCTATCGCGTGCACCTTGGTGAGAGCGCAGAGCAGACAGAGGCAGAAGGCCATCCGTGTGATCCTGGCCGTTGTGGTGGTTTTCATCGTGTGCCACCTTCCCTACAACATGGCTCTGCTGGACCACACCCTGTCTCTTTTCAAGGAGAGGAGTTGCGAGGCGGAGAAGATTAAAGTTCAGGTTCTGGCCATCTCCAGGAGCGTGGCCTACCTCCACTGCTGTCTCAATCCCATCCTCTATGCCTTCATCGGGGTCAAGTTCAGGAGCCACTTCAGGCAAATCATACTGGACCTATGGTGCTTTGGAAAAAAGTACATCTCCAATGCTCGAGCGTCACCCAGGACGTCTGATTTCTGCATCCCAGGCCGCATGTCTTTAGATGGCTCCAACAACATGTCGTCATTCAGTGTGTGACACTGCAGTGGTACAACATGCCAATGATTCAGCAGCCTTCAGCATACGTAGAGGTGAAGGCCTCCATCAAGAATTTGCTTCAATAAAACACCCAGGGATTTTGAAATTTGGCCAGACCTTAGCAAGTAACTTGCAATATCATGCAATATTGTAGGATCTTGACTTTCCACACTGTCCTAGAAGGCTAAGATTAGATAGTTAGTCACTTGTCTAGTATTCTGACTGTCAGTCCACACAGTAGGTCAAACTCAGAGAATGTTGGATCCTACATATTTCATCATGCAACTAATATAATCTTTTTCTAAGAAACATCCTATCTGGTATTTCAAACTCCATGCTCCAAGTTTGTAACACAGGCTCCCTCCTAACAATCAAGTCAATTAGTGTAACTAACTCTTAATCACATACACCTATGTAGACTTCTCAAGCAAAATAAGCACAGGTGTACCTTAATGATTGCTCCATTCCATTTCCAACTGACCCTTACAGCTTGGTGTCCGGTAGTCTGGCTTGACCACTTCCGCCAGCGTCTATTAAGCGCTGGCGTCGGCAAACAACGCTATGCCTCCATTGGCTGCTTCCCGGGGTTAGCCCCGCCGTAGATGATTGTGATTGGTTTAAAGAAATAAAAACAGGCCAGCCCAGTTTCCCCCCCGAATAGACGGCTCTAAACGGAGTGCTTCCAGACCATACTACTTGCTGTAGTTTGGTCTGGCTTTGCGAGACTAGGTGTCCGGTGACCTTTGTATACTTATAAATGAAAGGAAAGGAAAAGCCAGAATGCCAATGTATTTGCTGATGACATTGTATTTACATGTGGTTACTAGTAAGCTCTGGCACACCTGCATTTCAGAAACATCTACCTGATCTATACTTTGTTTAAGCGCTGCTTTAGTTTCTGCCTTTAAAAATAGAGGAACTGATGTATGATTGTGACACATTTGAATTTTTCATTGTAGAACACATTCTACCGTGATTAAAAAACAACTTGTTTTCTTGCATTCCTGTCTATGTTATGCTGAGTTAGTTTGCTATTTTTTAAACCGCTCACTCTCATAGGCTATGTGTAATGTTGCTGGACTGTCATGGATATTGACATTTTCTGTAGAACCACATACCTTATTTTGTTACACATTATACAGTTTTCATATGTTGTATATGATTGTATTTGTCGGTCACTTTGTGTGAATAAACCTGTAAAAAAAAGTGCATTTTCTTGATCAGACTAAAACATAGAGGAAAAAACATATTGAGCCAATGTGATAATGAAACATTAGGACCAGACTGCAAAACAAATCTTTTTGGGTCTGCATATATCACCAGTACACTCTGACTGAATATATTAAGCTACTTAATATCAAGTCATTACTTTTTGCACTGACAAGTAGCCTAGTGGACATATAAACCAAATAGCATACTTGATATCTGATACTGATACTGTCTTTGTATGTTATGTCAACTGTGTGCAATCAACCATACCTCAACCTTTTCGATATTTTCTTGATAATCTAGATACTATCACATTGTGACTCATTATGTGGTTGTAGGTCTAGAATCAAACTACTGTATCTGCTTTACGGCGTTGAATAGGTTAGCTTTACATAGCCTATGCTTGTTTTTAATCACTCAACTTCTAGCTAGTTGGTTCTCCACTTTGGTCCACTCTCCAAAAATGATATTGACAACAATCCTCTCAATATTGCCATGACATTTGGAACAGGCAAGTGTGTCCTCAGATGATAAACTCCAGTAACTTTTGTGATCCCCAGACATTTAAGCTAGCACCACCATCTGGGCAAAATTAGTTTTTCTTTCATTTATTTTTACCATTTTAAAATCGGCATCAGCAATACTTTTTTTGTTGGTACAAATGAGCAAATGTTAGCATGATCACACGCTAAACTAAGATGGCGAGATTTGCAAGCGGTGTAGGCCTACCTGTTAAACATTAGCAAGTTAACATGGTCATTGAGAGCAGGCAGGAGTTAGCAATGTAGCTCAAAGTTCCATTGTGACTAAATACAGCCTCACAGAGCTGTGTGCGTGGCTGTAGACTCTTGTTCCCAGATGAACCAGGTGGGAACAGTTGCTGAGCCAGAGTTACATTGTTGGATGCTAAACTATAGGCTACTGACGGGAGCGTGTCTATGTTCCCACAGCCCCATGGTCCAACATTTACAAGTAATCTGTCTGTCTGTGTGTGTGTGTTACTCCTATTCTAACCTCTCCCTGTCCCTTCACCCTAACCCTAACCACCCAGCTGTGATGCCTGAACCTAATCGCCAATTTCAGGACCATCGGGCTGTGGGAACAGACCCCCTACTGACCAAAAAGAGATTTTTCTTAACAGTGTCTTTGTTCAGCTTGATAGTCCAACTCTTCCTTCCAATGTAGGCTATACTCTTAAGCAATCTGCAAATTCCTCCAGTCCTCAATTGGAAACACAACTGGCTCCCCTGCAAAGCCCCCTGCTTCTGAGACCACAAACTTGAGACGTTTTTCTGTTCTCTGGAACAGTGTTCTTTGTGGGGCATGACACAGTTTTTGGAAATGCATTGCCCTGTGCCCATGTGTTTCACGCTTGTTTCCTGTCTTAGGTCCGGGGTAGATGACACATGTCACCAGAGGGGTAAAAGCTTCAGGGATTTTTGTTAACAGACGCAGACAAATTGAAACAGTGGGGATTCCCTTACCTTATGAGGTACGGACAGATAGAATAGAAAAACCAACTAGATCCTAATACAGTGTTACAAAGTTAAAATCATCAATAGCATGAGAGTCATTAGTGGTGCCCATCTTTGCATCTAGTGTGATGCAAATAATGGTGTGTTTTCTGTTTATTTTTTAAGTTAAGGGATTTTTTTTTCCTCAAACATATTCCCTACAGAATCCAATGGTTGCTATTGTCCTTTAAGTGCATGAGATGATAGCATTGCACAAGCATGCAGCATCACACCTCGTGGTTACCTTAGAACATGTTCAGGAAGACTGTGGTCTACACAGCAAAAACCACAAGGGGAACCAATCGCGTCAGCGAAGATTTAAACCAATCAAACCATACACGGCCCTTAGCAGATTGACCACAACTCTGTGTTTTCTCATCAAGGGTCACTGTCCTGTGTTGGTTTAGAATTGTGATGCATCTCGGGTCTTTCCATGCTGCAGTGGAGAGGTAGTGAGTGGTGTGAAGTCGAGTGAGTGCGACTGAGAGAATGGTATACCAGCATTGCTCACAACTGTCCTGAAATAAAACAGTAACAAAAATGCAGTTAAAATAAAAAGGCATAGCATTCCTTTTTTCTCTAATGATCATCTTGCTTTTTCCACTCCCTCATTACTGGTGTCTGTGGCCCATTGCTGTGTGGAAAGAGAGCCAGGTATAGGCTGAATGCCAGCCAATCCAAACCATGCTGGTACAGCCCAGCTAGTTCCATCAAAAACCTTGCTTGTGAGCCCCCTGGCCTGGGGCTTTTGGCGGCAAAATACATGTCGTTTTGAGATTCTGGGCTACAAAAATGTAATTGGTATGAAAAAAATGTGTTAGAGGCATAGCAAATACTGACAAAAAAAAGCTGAAGACATTAGCATTTTTACAGGCCATCTGTGATTTATAGAAATGATGTCTGAGAGACATATTTTGTGAGGAGTCTTTCCATTTCTGTGACAAACCTTTTTGTTCAAGCATATAGTTTAAGACTGGACTCCATATAAACAAACAAACTCACTTTCCTCCCATTCTAGAAACAACTGCCTTTCTGTAATCCTTTGCATCAAGTTGAGCAGGCTGGCATCTCATGAAAAACAATGATGTGATCCCAAGGCACTGTGGCACAATACATCCCTGTGACATCATGAGTAGGTTATTGGTGATTTAATCCTTGGGAGAAGAAGTACACTATGATTATCCGCTGTTGCGTCATTTGAAGCAGTTGAACAGCAGCACCATTCCTCCACTTTCGTCCACTGGATGTCCTCAGTAAGCTAGGTTTAGTTTCAGCTTGATGGAGGCCCTTTCCATTCTCCGCTTGGTCCATATCATTTACTGTATGTAAAGTCAGTTGCTAGTTGCAACTGTGTTGTTCACATCTCTTAGCGTGACATGACACCACTCAGTTTGCCTTCTTGTTCTGCTGCGTACAAATTGCTCAAACCTGTAACATATGCGCTGGGGCTTCTCTGTCTTCCCCTACATGTGTCACACACTCACAGCTGTAGAGATACACAGCCGTATGTCTTGTACATATCACATGATTAGCTGGGGTTTGGTCGGGCCTAAGTTTCCTTGAGCCTTTTTTGAATCTTTGGCTTCGCTTTTGCATCAGGTGGTCACACGAGTTAACTGTACGGAATTCTAGAACAGACATTACGTGTTTCTAAGCCGCTCAATCAAGTTGATATTTCACTCGAGACCCATTTTTGGACACATTTGCCCGCCAGATGTGAACTGCAGTTCAATTCAGCTGGATCCAGGCACATAACAGTGTGGACACATCTGGACACAAGAAAACACGTGTGGACACGGCCAGAGGAGTGTGATTGGATGGGGAAGGATCCACCACATGTTGCAATCCAAAGGCTGACTTAATGGTCTGACTGCCCCATTGCGATTGTTAGAACTACTTTGACATTTTCTTAGAAACAGGATTTCCCTGTACTGTTTTAACAAGTCTGTTGATACCACACCTGGCCACAAGGGGGCGTGGCGAGTCTCTACACACCGACCGACATCTCTTATGAGCCACAACTTGCATGCACGGCTGTTTCTTATTTGTTTGTTGTTTCATTAGTGATTGATATAGACAAACGTACACAATCAGAACCATAGCACAAGCCTAACAGATGTGGTGAAAAAGTGCAGGACTTTCTCATTGGTTTTTCATAGGAGGAAGAGCACAGGTGTAATGCCTCGTTTCCACTGAGTAGAGCGGGTCGGGTCGGAGCGGGTCGGGTCGGAGCGGCTCGGTCCGAGTATTTTGGCTTTTCATTTGCCCAAAGTTGGGTAGGGTACGGATATAAGCGCACCTAACCGCTCTAAGCCGCAGCCAGCGCTGTTCGCTCACTGTCTCTATCAGTTGCACCGAGCGGTCTCTGTGCATTTAAGCTCACAACAACACAGGGGGAATAAATAAAGAAGCGGCTGGTTTGACCACAGTTGACCCATATTCTGGCGGCGGCTATCGCAGTCCAGCCTAAACCCCGCCCTACCAGTAAGGGTAAAAAAATAAAAAAAAATAAACACCACCGAAATTCTTAAAAGTGAGCTGTCCCGCTCTGAGCCGCTCCGACCCGACCCGCTCTACTCGGTGGAAAAGAGTAGTAAGTGATCAGATTAATGCTGGTCTGTTCCATTTAGGTGTGCAAGTGCTAAATGGCAATGATAGCCAGCATGCATAAGCAGAGCCCTGGCAAACATATGAAATGCATATTATTAGGCTAGTCAAGCTTTTAGTTATACTTGAGTTTGACAGAAACAAATGTATTATGAGGAAATTGTTCTGCAGTATTCTATTCTATTCTATTATTTAACCCAAAAAAAGGAATTTTTTAAGACCGACATTTTGACATGCTATAGCACATGGTGAATTTAATATTTTTAATGATGACCATTTCCATGTCCCTGGTATTGTGAAAGCTGGTTAACAAGAATCTTTTACTAGGCTAATAAAACTAAGCCATCTTTAATAATTACGCCGGTGCTTCTCTGCTATGTCAAATTCCATATGGTTGATATTTCTGTATGTTTAAATGATTTAATGTTATTGTGGAACTCATTTCATGTCATCTGACAGACCAATAGACTATCTTATTAGCTCTGCTTCGGTCATCATTCAAAACATGTGGCTCCTCAGCTGCTAAATGCTCCACTAAGTTCACTAGCTGTGACTGTCTAATGTTTGGTGCTGGGCAGGTAGATTGTAACAATTAGAGTTTTTTATAGAGGGTATGATTTACTGGCATAGTAGCGGCTGCTCTGTTGATTTGAACCATTAACCTTTAGTCCAGATGATGGCATCAGGTGATGAATGAGCATCCATTCATCTTCAGAGGAACGACTCCTTGTTAAAGGAGCCTGTGTTGATTTAAAGGTCCTTTGGCCTCAGGCTAATTCCAGCCAATACTTTGTCAGTTTCACTTCCTTAGGACATGCTTAACAAAGCAGCTAGTGGGGTTTCTGAAAGATGACATTTATATATAAATATAATGAATGAAATGTTTGTTTGTTCATCTCTCTATGTGCATCCATTGTGAGTGACTTTGTTTGTAGATAACAAGGCATTAATGTTAGGGAACAATGGCTTCTATATAGTCTAATGTGGCTCCCTACCTCCGTTCAGAGCAATGCTCATAATCATGCTAGACTTTAGGCCATTACTTATTTGGTCTTGGCCAGCCGACTTATGTCGGTTAAGTTTGTGTGGAAATGCTACAAGTACAAACTTTGTCAGATACAAGAGTGAGGAAGAGATTTGAGAACATTGTCATATGAGTAAGTCCTTTTGGTGATGTCTCCCTATTGACTGTTATGTGAACGCCAATAGAATAGGGACTACAGTAGTGTGGTCTGAGTGGCTGTGTTAAACTTAATAATGATTTTTAACAGTTTGATCTGAAATTTGACTAAACGAGCAATAACCCATGAAACCTAATTGGACTTCATTCATCCATTAAACATGTTGTATGGGTTTTCCTAGTTGACACAGTGTGACCATCCAAGCCTTGTAGAGTTTTGGATGGAAGAAAACCAAGTAAGGTATAACATGCTCTGTGAATTGACTCATACTGTATCTGTCCAGTGGTATGACACTCAGTCTGTACTTTAAGTCACAGCAAACTGCACGTATTTGTATTTTCCACAACATCTTCACAGCAGGAGCTGACTGCAATATTACGCCCATGGCTGCCTTTCAAACCACTAATTAAGAGGGATCATATTTTGTCTCTCCACACAGCCTAGCATCCTCATAAAAATGTGTTTATGGCCCTGAGGTTATGCAGGAGCAAAGTTCTTATCCACCAGTGCACAGACATGGGTTTCCATTTCCCACTAGCGCTAAACCAAGTTTGTGCAAATGTGGCTGAGCTTGGCAAGTGGGATATCTTGTTTTTGGTGTAGTTGCTGTTTGAGCCCCTGGGTTTAATGACATGCCTATGTGTTGACAGGATGGTGCTTACATGTATACATTTACAACAGAAGCACACAGCAATCATCAAATATTGTATGTTTCATGTTGAATATTAAAATAGAAAAGGAGTTCCCCTTTGTTTTGTGCCTGATATTAATTTGATACTGTTGACAGCTATCTCCTTCCAGCTGGAATTCTGGCTTGTCCCTCCTCAGATACTGTTTGTGACTTATTAGGTGAATTTCCCCAATATGAACCTTTGTGTCACATTAAGCTGTGTAACCAAACCATGGAATTCTCTCTTCATGGTTTTAATAGTTTAATGCACTTGACTAAAACCTCTGGGAAGAAAAACACCAGCCAAGTTCATTTATATTGTCAAGGATATCTTTTTTACTTTGGAAGACAGCAGTGTTTTGCAAACAGCAGTGTGTGTGTGTGTGTGTGTGTGTGTGTGTGTGTGCTTGTATGCGTGTGAACATACATTCCTTCAGTGTGAGGTTGGCTTCCCACTTAAACTAGACTGTTTGAGGTCTAGAAAAGAGCTGATTAGGGCTCCTGGCCGAGGGGATTATCACACTGGGTCAGACTGTACTCTGTAGGTGTCCACTGAGGAATGCAGGCTAATCAAAGCAGCCAGCCATCCATCCCCGTCTGCCACTCAGTCATCTCTCAGCTGCTCCTACCACCAGATCAGCTCCACTTTCTCTCAGTAACATTTACTCTGTAGCAGGCACATGCACAGATAGACCTCAGGGGGGGAGGGGGGGCATAGGGCCTATCCCCAGTCCAAAAGTGCCCTAAATAATTTTTTTTTTTATAAATAAAGATATATTATATTTTAAATATATTCAATATAACAACAGGAATGTATAGTAGTGTCCACAAAATTATGACAATGTAAGTGTCCTTTTTTCTTTGCTTGAGCTCCTGCCCCCTTACATGTCTGTTCACAGCCCTGCTTTGTAAGATGTGCATATTCTCCTCGACTCTCTCCCCACTTCTCCCACACATTAGTCATGATTAGATGGATGCTGTTTGACACTGCGGAGAGCTTACCTCCACTTATCTGTTGACTGGGTTTTGTCTATATTTCAGTGACAGGATTCGTTCTGTTTTGGCAATTACAGATAATAGACCTGGGAAGGGAGTCTGGTATTTTCATATGGGGGAGAGCGTCCCCCCAGGGGGAGAGGCGGTTGAATAGCACTGTATTTTGCGCTGAGTTACAGCCGTACATCGAATTAGCCAAACTTAAAAGTGGGGAGTTGGACACAACAAAAACTGAGAACCACGTTAGGGAATGAAGAGGAAAGAGGAAACGCAGGCGTGGAAGTCTAGCAAGTGCTGACTTACAGACTGATAAATTCAGACACAGTCACACAATAACTGCAGGCTACTATACATACACTTCTATACCCTTATTGGCATAGCCATGAGAAGATACTTTAGCTTTATGTTAATCTACGTCTATGAGAAAGGAACATCTGCCAGTCAAAGCAAGGTGCCAATGTTAGTAACTCCCTTATGAGGAAAGTCCATAACCTTGTTAACAACTCCTCAAGGTTCCATCCAATAATACGAAAGCATTGGTATAAAAACAACATGGGGCGACCGTGGCTCAGGTGGTAGAGCGGGTTGGCAATGATCCAAGGGTTGGCGGTTCGATCCCCGCTCTGCCACCTGTGTCATGGTTCTTGTGTCCTTGGGCAAGACACTTCACCCACCTTGCCTGGTGTGAAATTGTATGACTGCTGTGTGTTTGAGGTGGTGGTCGGAGGGGCCGTAGGCGCTGAATGGCAGCCACGCTTCCGTGAGTCTGCCACAGGGCAGCTGTGGCTACTATCGTAGTTTACCACCACCGGTATGAATGGAACCTGGAACCCTGTAAAGCGTCTTTGAGTGCCTTGAAAAGCGATATATGAATCCAATCCATCATCATTATCATTATGGACCCAATGTACAATGTTCACTCTAAGCACTAAACCCTCACAAGCTTTGACATCAATATCAATGAGTGACATCATCAATGACTGAGTGCAAAAGTCAATGGAGATTTTCAATCTCTATACAGAGTCTTGCAATAGAATTATTGAATTGCTTAAATCTAATATCCAGAACTGCTTTATGTTCCCCTCTATCATCTCCCCTGAGGCAGTAGGTACAGTACCACCACACATTGCATAGGCACCCTGTAACAAAGAAATCATAGCGTGATATTGTTGGTACCGTCAGACATTGATACTGTGCATTCATTTAAATGTGTCTCTATCGGAAATGAGTAAACGGATTAAATTAAATTATTGTTAAAAACGCCACTTTCATCAAAAAAAAACAGAAATGACCACCAGAGGCAAATGGTCGCTGCTCAGGACAGGCTAAAGCTCAAATGTGGAAAGGGTTTTGTAGATAAGTAAAGAGGGAATTTAAAGAGAGAATAGAGCAGACTGTTTTGGGGGTACAGAACACGAAGGCTATCTTGAATAGTCTGACTAAGTGACTGTACCATGAGAGAGAGGCCTCCTGAGGGGGTTCTCACGGTGAAATAAGCCAACAAGTGCTTTGCCAGGTTTGATGAGCACCACTTTCCACAACTCCTGTCTGTTGTATGGCACCAAAGATGCTGCCAAAAGTACTGTTGGAATAGTCAATAATAAATGGATAGAGAGGAAACCCTACTACAATACATGGTGCATAGACCATACGTGCATAACTTACCAGTCTGTTCTCATTTTTTCAATAGTTATATTCATATTTTTAATAGTAATAATAGCAGTATTCCTTATCAGTTCAGTAGCCTACAGGCAAACGGGTACAGATTGACTCAGCAGGTAAACAGGCAGGTATAAAGTCAAAGATATATGGACAAGGATATGAGCCCTGAACGGACAATGAATCATATATTTTATTTCCTCTGTTTTACCATGATAACAAGATAACTGGTTACAAGGTGCCGATAGAGATCACAAGTCAATCCACTAGTTACAATGAGAAAACAAGCTTTGTATTTACCAAATAATGAACTCCTTGTTGTGAAGGGAAATCAGACTTTGTTCGTGTTATAATATGATGATATGATAACTAACAAGATGAAAGAAGCATAGAAATCTCATGATCACGAGATAACTAAAATGAACTCCTATTCACAGGAAAAGAGAGAGGAAAGCAGAGGAAAGTAAATGTATAATTCCATGTCCAGCAGCCAAGATTTAATTTACCTATTCCAACATTTGTTCCCGTCCAGTGCAATGACATGTAGCCTAATGTGGCAACACTGGTACCCAGGGGCCAATGTTTAAAAGGTTGGATAAGGTAGTGGATCAAACCACTGTGAGGCATAAGTGGCAGCAAAATGTTATTTTGCATCTAGTTATGTTTACAATAATATATTGATGGGGACAACTTAGGTTTAAACGTTTACTTTAGGCCCCGCTATTTCTATAACATAAATACACATAGTAAAGACATACGGTAGACTAATTAAAAATGGATTGGCAGTGATTCAAAGCAGGTAAGACAGTCACCTTCTCAAGTGGCTTTACACAACCTGCAGCACAATCCCAGTGTGCTTTTGTATCAGAGCCAAAAAACACTAGCGGGAAGCCATCTCATGACATGTCCCACCTACTGTGGGTGTCAAGCCGTCGCTGCAGTCCTTTGTGCCCGGAGATGCTAAACCCATTTCCCCCCAGTGGGACTCCACTTCTCTCCCTTTCATCCGACTCAGTCTGGAAATGAGAGTGACGTTCCATTAGCGAGGGGAAAGAATTCCCCACCCTGGCCAGTGAGAGGTGCAACACGGAGAGCCAATTGCCTAAATGAAATTCCAGTATGTGATGAGTGGGAAGTGAGCGTCTTGCTTCTTGCTGGGTAAGCCAGGCTTGTGCAGCTGCAGGCTTGTATCCTCTCCAAAGCCTGGAAGCCACAGCCCCTATGCCTCTTCTCTGTCGTCTGCTTCACCATCTCAGAAGTATAGGATGGAGATTCTGATCTTGAAACAGTAAAGTGGCTGGTTTGCCAACATCTATCTCCTATCCGCCTACAGCCCGTCCTTACACTGCATTACATCACATGTCATTAAGCAGACACTTGTATCCAAAGTGACGCAGGCTACAACTGGATGGTGGCAGTTACATTAAGGGTCTTGCATAAGGACCTTCCCTGGACTTGACCCGGCCTGACCGTTAATTGAACCCTGTTTTTCCCTCCGTACCACGTCAGTTGTGTTACTTACTGAGATATCCAGCTGCTACTTACAAACTTACAAAATCAGATTGTTCGTCTCTCTCTGCAGTCAACAGCAGAGATCTCATTTCTAACAACACCCTGGGCCTTTGGCAGTTGTCGTTTCAAAGAGGAAGGGAAACTCTGTAACAGATATGGGAACAAGCCAGAGGAAATGCATATGGATGTATCTCCCAGGAATAGACCCAGTACCTATTAGTAAGGCAGGTCCCTTGTTGTCAGGGTGATAATGTCTTTTCCTGCATACTACAAGATGAAAGTGCTTTTATCTTTGCAGTGACTGGAAAGCTCATTTCCTGGTCCGGTTTTCTTTCCAGAGCCTCGGTGCTCTGGCCAGCCGGCCTGCCAGTGGCCGGTCTACAGGGAGAAGTATAGAGGAGCGAGGGAGGGACGTGGATGGAGGACAGAAAGGAAGGGGATGGAGATGACTGGAAGAGGCTTGTAATGTGTGGAGAGTCCAGGGCAACACAAATCCACTTGTGCTAAAGTATTTATCTGAGAGAAACACATTCCAGAGCAGACACAGTTTGCCATCAGGCACACTTGAAAACAGAATTTGGGCCGGTTTGCCAGACAACACATGTGACCACCAGTCTGAGGCAGGCGTTACTTAACACGGTTAAGATTCTCAGGCCTCTATAGCGGATTATATGACTCCCCTCACAAACATCTTTCCCAAACCCTTCCCAGCTGCTTTCTGTTTGAGTGCAGTTGCTCTAGATAGCGTTGTGTCTCACGTCAAAAGTTGGCAAACAGAGAACCATACAGAGGGGGAAATAGTCGACAGCAGGCCTTCTAAGGCTCAACATGCTAACAATGACAATGCTAATGTGCCAATGTTTTGCAGGTACACCCTACTGTTTACCAGTTACCATTTACCCTTTCCCATTAAAATTAGAGGGTCGATCCAGATTTTTTATTGCGGGTCGGCTCGCTAAAAATAGAATATTGTCCACTTTCCCACCACCAGTAGACTGATTTACAGCATTGCATTGAAGTGTAGACACAGAGAGACTCTGGATGCAATGCTGACTCCAAGTGAACCGAAGTCAGACCATCTCCAGAGGAGGTCTGAGTTGGGTTCACTTCAGAGGAGTGTTCACATATGACTAAGTCCTGACCAAGAGGACAGAGTTCTTTTGTGTGAAAGACCCTTAAGGTATAGCTCTATGGTTTGGACTTCATGAGATGATAAGCAGAGAAAGTCAACTTAAGAGCCAACCTACAGGGTTTTAAGATGGATTTGACAATTCAAAAAGTATTGTGGTATTACACAAATTAAAATCCCCAAATGTCTGAGCATTGTATTTTAGTTTCATCTCATCTGTTGTCACACAGCAGCTGAGAAAGAACAAGCACCAACATGCATGACTTGAATTCAAATGTGGCTTATTTATTTATTATTACTGTTGAGAGGCATACAATACAGTGCAAACCATTCTTTGGCAAACGTACAATACAAATGTCATGATAGGTACTATTATATCCACATTGACCACTGGTTAAGGGACAGTGTAGGTAAAGCATGTTCAGTCTTGCAGAGCAGTGCATTCCATTGACACTTGGAAGTTTTCTTAATTGGGAATAAAAAGAGAGGGAACTATAATGAAAATAGAAAAGAATAATGAACTAATGCAACAGATATTTGAATATGAAGACTGGTAACAAAGAGAGCTCACAGTGCTTTGACAACCAAACTTTGGGAAACTTGCCAAATGGATTTAGTCTGTTAAAGAGACAGAGACAGAGAGACACACACATTCTGAAAGTATAGCATTCAGATCAACACGCACACATTGAAGCACATGAATAGGTACATATTGGTGTTGTTGGAGAAGGCACAATTAGAAAGTAATGAAGAGAAAAATACACAACTGTAAACACACAGTTTGATGTACAAACCTGTCCAGTATATTTAAACATATGATATGAAACCAATTCACCAGTGCAACTGCCAGCCCCGTAATCCATCTGGAATCCTGAATGGAACATTCCGCAGAGTATTATTTCTGTTTAGTGACAGATGCTTGCTCAGGACGTTACCACGTAAAGAAAACAATGGAAAGGAACACTGCAGCTGCAGCTGCTTTACCATAATGAAGAGCAAAGCAAAACAGGAAAACACAACGGGAGTTATGTTACACTAAGCAAGCAAGTGCATGGGGTAGAATGAGTGACATTTGTCTATGTACAGTAACATGTGTAAGGCCAGCGGCCAGGAGTCAGTGGAATAAGTCTGTCTCACAATAGCAAGTTAATGGAGGCCTGTTTTGATTGACATTGTATCCCAATCATCAGCGTCCCTCCCCCACCATTCCCCATGCTTCCCCTCTCATATGGCTTCCATTAGAGTGGAATGAGGGTCAGAGGGCTGGAGCAGTCTGCACTCACACATGCTCTGCTCTAAGACGTCACCCTGCTCTCTAAATCTTTAACACGGCAAAGAAACATGAGTAGGAGAGCATTCCTAACCCATCTATACACTGACTGTTATCACAAAGGAAAAGATTCAATCATTGTACACACACGATGAGCAAAATATAAAGGGAAGGTGGAATCAAAGTAATGCATGCAAGCGTGTCCTTGTCTTAACTGGAGCTATAGAGCTTCAGGTCCACCACAGCAGAGAAGAGTCAACAGTTACGCTAACAGTCCTCCTAATGTGTGTTGTCTGTGGACTAAAGACTATACATGAATACAAATCAGGCCAGAAGGAGAATACTGCTGTGGTAAAGCTAGCAGTAACAAAGGATACATCCTGACCTCTTTACAACATTCATACATAGTTTCATAGATAGACACATGCTATTTATGTCACTTTAGAAAATAAGTCATACATTTGGCTTTACAAGACTGAAGAAAATACTGGGACAAAGTTCACAACATTACAGTGGTAAAATGGTTAGTCTTTCTCTGCTTTCTGAAAGCAAAATGAAACTTGGAAAGGAGCACAACAGTGCAAGAGCTGGTTTGAGTGTCCTGCAATGGGGAGCACGACACGGCTCCACCTCACTCAAGTTCAGGACAGGCCAGCAGAGACGAGAAGTACATCAACTAACAAGTTGTCCATGGATAGAGGAGCAGTAATCAGTAGACATCTATTTTGCATTACAAACATTTCATAGGGTTCACATTATCTTCATATGTAAGCATTTTTATACAGAAAGGGAGAAGGAAGTACATATTCATAACATGATATAAAGCACCTTGGATTAAAAGATGAAGTAAATCTATTCATAAAAAAGTATTTAGTTCAAGGAAAA
Source organism: Ammodytes marinus (assembly GCF_949987685.1). Taxonomy (NCBI): domain Eukaryota; kingdom Metazoa; phylum Chordata; class Actinopteri; order Uranoscopiformes; family Ammodytidae; genus Ammodytes; species Ammodytes marinus. The sequence continues at coordinate 25,101,857 of NC_137219.1, forward strand.
CCATCCTCTCAATTGTGATGTATCATAAAAAGGCATATACTGAGTGTGTATAGGTTGCTTTGCATATAAAAAGACAATACTTTGAAGGTTTGCATGATGTGATTAATGAATAAAAAAGGGGAAAGATAGCACCAGTTTTCGGCATCTCTAACCTGAGAAACATTTTTGAGACAACAAAATGGCTTCCGCCTTTCAATCTACTTCCCTTTCCTGCTTATCGACGGCAAGTGGCCCTGCGTTTTGTCACTAAGTGTTAGTCGCAGGAGAGCAAACACAGTGGCTGTTTGTTAGCCTTTAGAAGCCTCTATGGACTCCATGCAAAGAGAAGAGGCTTGTCCCTCTTGTTTACAATCCACCCATTCATCCATCCATCCAGCCATTGCTTCAGGAATAAATCCATTTAGTGATTGCTGGCTGGTTGCCAGAGGATTTCAAAGCGAGCCTCAGGCTGCTGGCCCTGGAGGGGGCAACAATCCAAAGAGAAAATAAAAGCTGGCCTCCGCCCCTGATCAACGCAAGAGAATACAAAATGAAACAAACACAAACTGAGGCTATCGGGTCTATTGAGGCTATTGGTGGCTGTGGATGAGCACACCTTCATGAGTCTCATCCTCTGTCTGGATGTCTGTGTGTGAGTGTGTTACTGTCAGCCAGTGTTGGTCGGGGTCCTGAGGGTTATTCATGGCGGCTTTCTGCTTTCTGGACCTTCTCTACATCTGCCTGCTCCAGACACAGAGGGCAGCAGGCTCCTTTTAGCTTGACGGGACTTTTGCATTCAGCTGGTGGACAAGACTCAACAAAGCACGTCACCTGGGCATCCTGTAGGGGGCAGACAGAGGCATCAGGTCACTTACTTTATTATACCAGGTTTCCACTGAGCAGGGCAGTTTGGTTTGGTACGGTACGGATTGCTACGGCCCGGTAACCCTAGATCTGGCTTAAGCTTCTGCAGACAGTACAATCACCTGGTAGGTGGGGTTTATGTCGGACGGTCAGAGTAAATACAGTCTATGGGTCAAAGCTGTTGAACGGCGCTGGCCATAGCAGCTACTTAACTACGGTGACATCATAGCAGCAGGACACAGTGTAGCCCACTTTAATTCATTGAAGAGGAAAAACACCAACACATAAACTAAGAGATGCACGCTGACATTATTATCAAATCAACTAGACTCTTCACTCTTGCCGAGGTGATTGCACACGGTTTATCTCTCGCATGGAAATACAATAGACCAAACTGTTCTGACCTTAGTCTTATGTAAGATAAAGTCAGTTATAACAAAGATAGTATGTACTGGAGACTAGGTCGTGCCAACGTATGTTTGTTATGTCTCACTATTGCAACCCTGAAAATCTATTACGTAGGCTGATGTTCGTGCGTTAATAGATTTTGCTATATCTTCTGGAGATTGACTGCATTCTCCAGTCATTTCATGACAATCCCATTGCTGTATTGTTGTCTTGACTCATGTTTGCAAACATTAAAGATCTGTTATAGATGATTGTCTCATCTGGTATTTCATTTCCTAAATCTCATCTTTTAAGACGTTGATATTTCAATATCACGACAGTTTCCCAACGAAAGGGTGACAAAAATAGGCGCAGCACGGTTCACTTACTTTAGTACCTAGTGGAAACACAAATCAAATGTGTGCCAAATCGCACCAAACCGCACCGCTCAGTGGAAACAAGGATTTAGATTAGAATGGATGAAATGTTTAGGGTCACTGTGGAAGAGACTGGCCATCTGCAGTACAGATAGAAAAAGTAACTGGAAAATACAGTATCATCAGAGCTAAGTGGGAGGGAAAGAAAGAACACCAGGAGATCAGATGAGGCCAGGGTTGGCATAGAGCCGTCATTACTTTTACCAGCAGTTGGCATTGAAAAAGGGTCAAAGATAAAGAATGAAAGCCACACAAACACTGTGGAGAGACACTGGTGCCGAGGTGGTGAAACAGTGACTAGAGTGGCAGACAGAGAGAGAGACTGGGGAAGACGGCTCACATAGAAATGTCTCAGATGAACAGCCTGTCCTCAATAAGAAACATGGAGATGTTAGAACATGATCAGCTTCTCAGAGTGTATGCAATGTGTTTGAGTGGTGAGTGAAGCGTCTGTGCTGCATATGGAATGATATATTGAACATACTCTGCATTCACATATGGAACAGGAGTCCTTTTTCCAGCGGTCTCCGTCCCTCCGCTCACGTCCCTCACTGTCAGTGCAGTCGGTCTTACTCAGACGGGCCTCAAGTCTTTTAATCTGCAAAGGGGAAAGGACATTCACATTTACTCAGAGAAGGGTTGTTTCTGGATAGAGCATCACTGCCACGTCTCTCCTCTGACAAAACATGAGCCACATAGGAATGTGTATTCAGTACAATGTGAACTCAAATACATGTCACATTCTTAGAACCATACAAAATCCCCGTCTAAAACTGATTTGCTTTTCTAAACACAGCAATCCAGTACCCTCTAAACACAGACTTTGACCATATATGATCTATTTGTCACCAGCTCTGCTTTTTAAAGGCTTCAGCTGACCGGAGGACAGGGTCAGGGCGATGCTGGGCCCCATCCTGAGGAATTAACTGTGCCAAAGACATGCTAATGGAAAACATGTTTGCATACTGTACGGAGCTTTGAATGTGTCAATGTGTTAGCCTACAGCATGGTTTCTCTACAAAGACACTACAGTCATGCAGCAAGTTAAAGAGTATATCTGGGAGAGCAAATTATGTTTACACTCATGGAACTGGTTTAAATGTACAGGGCAGGGGGGAGCTGCTCAAAGCGGCCATGATTTTTTTCTTTTTATCGCCCATCTTCCTTAACATTAAAACCATTTTACAGTGACCCTATTTGAGTGGGGAAATGTGTGCTCTGCTTCATAAGGATCACAGTTGCATTGACTCCCATATAGACAAGGATTTCTTAAGCCAATCATGAGCAAATAAATTATCAGGATCCAAGCAATGCAGACATCATGCCCCGTTGTGAAAAGTCTGTCAAGTTTGTAGTGGAGCTACACGTTTCCACTGCAAAGTACTTAGTAAGAAAAATGTGCCCAGTCCTACTGCATTTCTCTTTCATTAAAAACAAAAAAGAAACTGACGATATAGTTTCAAAACCACGTTGAGATTCATTAGATTTCTCTTTTTGGCATAAAGTGCATCTCTGCTCAACCTCAAATCGACGCCAGTGGACTGTCAGGTTGCGATGCTTGCTGCTGCCAGACACTCCTGGTTGTGAGCGTGCATTGAAAATGAATGACTGATGGCAGCCACTGACACTTATGGAGCTGTTGGTGTGAATGCAGGTCAGGGTTGCAGTAGGATAACTGTACCCTAACTGGCCAAATGGAGGAGTTATTGGCACCATGCTTCAATGGACATGCATGGGCCCCCCAAGGGGCACCTGTTTACTGAGTTGTATTACTTTAATATGTTAAGTATAGTATTTGCATGACTTATACAGCCTGGTGTCTAAATGTGCTCTGAGGAACTTTCAGTTTTTGTTCATTCTTGCACCCCCTTTGGACAAAAGCAATAGTGTTTTTACAATGCCAGCTGTTGTTCCTGGGTACGCATAAGAATGACAAAGGCATAAAGAAAAACTATATAAAGATAGCATTCTTTGCACTGATGGTCTCATTTGTTGTTACATGTCATTTATGATCATCAGAGGAAAAATTAAACTGTTTCAGAAATATTTCAAAGTTCCTCGTAGCACCTTTAAATTACCATCAGAGACGGTCTCTGTGTTTTGCCACCTAATCCCTAAAACATTAAGATAACCAACAAAAATATCAACCAGGGAATTAAAGGTATAGTGCATCAATCTTTCATATAAATGAATGTCGGATACATTCAAGCCATTGCCAGATGAGTTGACACAAAGTTTATTAAACCAATCAACTCGAACATAACTCTCTAAGTATTTCTCAGTATGGCAGCGTTTACAAACTGGTGTCGCCCCAAGACACTGGTTCAGGAGCTCAGAAAAATCCCAAGAAGCGCCCTAGAAATGTTTCAGGTATTGATTCTACTGTTAAGAAAAAACCTGGACGTACAGCAGAATGAATAACATCCGTTCGCAATCACCGGATGGTTATCTCATGTATATGCAGACAGTGTTATTGTCATTACTCAGAATTCCTAATGGGGGCGACAGAAGGTACGCACTGCAGCTTGAACGCAAGGCAACCAAGGACCGAGCTGAATCTCTATGTGTGGCCTAGATACACAGACTTGCCTGCTTTCGTAAACCTGTGATGGTTTTCTGCATGTCGGAGACAAAGTCCTGAAAGTCAGTTGTTGAGGGCTCAGTGCTTTTTTTGGCCGTCATGGTTACATTTACTTGACTTTCTGTCCGGTCCTCCGCTGGGCTGCAAAGACAAATGAACAAACAAAACAAAATGAGGTTTTACTTTGGACTATAATCACCCTACTGCTCTGTATACAGTGCCTTTCTTCAAACTCGCATTTATTAATGTCAGTGCTGAATCAATGTCACAAAAAACAACCACACATCAGAAACAAAATAGTCACATAGCAACACCACACTGTTCTTCAAAACATTTGGAGTTTAACATTGGTTTTTGACGTGTGTCATGCTGTGTTTACCTGTTCTCCTGGTCAGTGTTGGCAGGACTCTCCTCTTTGTAACTGTGCTCAGCTGATCTGCGTCCTCTAAAGTGGTATGACAGGGCGTTGAACTGGCCCTTAGTTCTGCAGTCTGTCCAACACAATACAACACACTGCTGTTCACCAAAACAATCAATACCACACTGACACAACAAAGACAAACTTGAGTTTAATGGCCACACATAATGAAGGGAAGCACTTGTGCAGTGATATAAGGTCAACCGTTTCTATTGACGCCCACACCTGAATACAGCCCACCACCTGTACACGCATACACACAAGATACAGGAAACTATGACTGCTGATGCTGAAAATAATGCTACACACACACACACACACACACACACACACACACACACACACACACACACACACACACACACACACACACACACACACACACACACACACACACACACACACACACACACAGGTCATGTCCCCGTAAACACCTTGCATCAAGAGACAGGCCATAATAACCCTGAGAAAGGACAAATGAATGGGATCAGACCCTGTACTTAAGAAGGCTTCACCATTATCTGCACAAGTTTAGAGGCGGCTGTTTAGAGGTGCCTTTGATTTGCCAGACTGTCTGTAAAAGACTAGATCTATACACACCATGACTTCCTATCTCATGCTGACAGACAGGCATGAACACATGCACACACACAGACACATGTACACACACACACACACACACAGACACACATATCCACTCACACACATTACAGTAAAGTTCTCAGCAGTGTCCTCTCTTAATTGAGCCATACAAAATTGTAAATCTGGCTACAGCCATACTGACAGATGGACTGAAAACAAGCACCCTAACTATTTCTTCTTCCTCTTTGTTTCTGGCAGGATATTCTCAGTTTGTTAGTTTAGCTCTTTCCTTGTACATTTAGTCAAGGAAGGGTGAGCGCCAAGGTCACAATCTGGGATCAAAGGAGAATAATTAAGAGACACTGTGTGCCGCTTATCCAAATGCTTTTTGTATAAGCCTGTGCACTGTGGTTTGTTCTCCAAAAGACAATAACTTGATGAGCCTATTATAAAACACAAGGACCTTAATATAAAGTGTTACCAAATGTCCTTTTCATTATGAGGTGCTGAGGCCTGAAACAATGTTTATTTTTCCAGTCTATCCCATTTCATCCTGTTCTCCAAGGTTCAAACACAGTCAAGCAACGTTCACACTGAGTGACTGGTGTATTTCACATGAGCCTCACAGAAAAGTTGTTTTAAGTAAATTGCAGTCAACCAACAACCTTGACACTTTCAGAGGGGCATGTAGGTGGCACAATATACAGTAACAAACAGAAGCAATGGTTGAATATATTATGTGGCTTTAATTGACAACCCCTTAATGAAGGAAAAAGGCATATGCTTCTAAAGAATAGAAATACGTGACTGTGAGAGCTAATGGTTCTGTATGTATCTATGTTTTCAGAGTACATCGTCACACTAACCCTGGATATGGAAAACAGCCTGCAGATATTTGTATAGCCCTTGGGATTGACGTTTGCTGGTAATGTGTGTAAATTGATACTGCCGTCCATTACTCTTGATACTGAAGTCACTATAAATTCCCTTGTTTTATTGTGTACTCCTCTACTGTCTAATGTAACCCAATCCAATACATCTCCATCAAGCTTGTCACTTTCATTTTCTGACTGTTAAACACAAGTTGACTCATGATAATTTTTCAGGATATTCGTGGTGTTGTATTCCACTGCTTTCTAGTGAGAGGTGTTTCTAGTTTTATCTTTTCCCATGTATAGAAATAGGGCAGACAAAATATTGACATTTAAGAAGCACATAAAGCAACACGATGAAAGCAATATTATGAGAAGGTCCAAAGTGCTCTTACCTTCACAGCAGTCCTGCCACATGCGCAGGTCTATCTGCGGGATGTCGTCACAGCTGCCGTAGCCATGGGGCAGCTCGGCCACCCTGAACACATCGGGCTGGACGCGTGTGATGTTGTCCCCGTTGTCACACAGCACGCGCGTCAGAGAGGCCTGCTTCAACTGAGTCAGCTGGGCAGGAGTGAACACGCCTGGGTTCTCATACCAGAACCTGAACGATAGAAAAATCTATATGAAATGTCTTTGTTTTAATGTTTTGATTATTTAATACCTTTGTTTTACTGTCTCACTTATCTAAACAATCAGATGATTACAATGTAACAGATATCATACAGCTTACTAACTGAATGGGTAAACTGGTGGCATATTTTGTTATTTTTCTAAGCAATTCGGTTTGTGAATGTTGAGGTGAGACGTGCAGTGACCATACAGTACCTGTCTCCATCTCTCAAGCGCCTGAACTGAGCTGCCAACAAACACATGAGGGTGGGACCCATCCTACTGCCAGGGACCAGGTCTTCAGCCATCAGCGCGGGGAATAGGTCAATGTTCAGAGGACTACCATACAGCCTGTTATAAAGGAAAAACAGACAAGATATTGTCATACAGACATATTATGTACCACACGCTACGATTCTTTGTCTCAAAATGATGGCAAGAATCTTGACTACACTTTTTTAAGAACTGTTCACAGACTAACTGTAGTCCACAGAACGTGTTGTTCCGTTAGTTGTGTTCTGGTCTTAAGCCGAGTCCAACATATGAATAATCATCTTGAGAGTTTATACCTTTGCAGTTTTTCTCTGACATTAGAATTCTTAATTTCATTCTTCAAGTCATCAAAGGTCTGAGCCGAGGACAGGTTACAGAAGGTCCTGTAGTCATTGTATGGTGGTATGCCGTGATCCCTTCCTCTCTGTATGTTCATAGCAGCCAGGTCCAGAGCCACAGCATGGACCATGGAGAACAGCCTCTCTGTCAGCTCTGTGTTCAGGAGCTGTGAAGAAACTCTCATTTTACCAGCAACGCCAAAGAGTCCACGAAGGAGTGGGTCAATGCCTCCCTCATTCACGATGCGGAATGGGGAGAAGAAGGCCCGGTGCAGGGAGATGTGTCCCTGGGGGATAGGCTGGAAGTCCTCGTCTAACCTGTAGAGGATTGGGTTGATGAGGGTGTGCCCGAAACGGAAAGCAGCGGTGGCAAAAGCACTGAGGATGCCTGCGTTCATATTGGGGTTGTAACCAGTGTATGACCCCATTATCTTCATGCCTGCATCGCCCAGAATCTAGGAGATGACAAAGGGAGGGCCACAGTCTCTTTATTATGATTGCTACATAGTATCATATTAATAATGTTATAATCAACAGAGGTTAAAAAGAGAAGTATCATTAAACTAAGCAATATCTGACTTGAGCTGACTTGTGTTACCTTAGGTAGCCAGTGACTGTAGGTGATGTGCTGCATCTGGGCCCCCACTATCTTCCTGGCTTCGTGGTAGATGGTGTCCCCGTCCCAGTGGGGGTTGAGTCTCAGTAGCTCTGTAGCTATGCGGTTGTGTTCCCTAAACCATACTGTGTGCATGGCAGTCAGACCCAGCTGCTCGTTGGCACGGTGATCTCCAGCTAAGAAACATGGAATTGGACTTTCATTCTCATCCCTCATACACTCGGTGGGCGGTCCAGTAGCAAACGGCAGAAGAGGCTTCCCTGTTCGCTGGATGATGCCTTGCCGGAGCAGACCTCTCTGGCTGGCCAGATCGCGGACTTCCTCCGATTCGTGTCGTGAGCTGCCGTATACATTAGAAGCATCGATGTAAGAGGTCAGCTGGTTGATTTGCTCTCTTGGATAGACGCTGTTCATGAGGAGAGAGGTCATCCCACTGCCGCACACAGGTGTGGAGCGGACAAAGAACATGCAGCGGGCTCCACTGCGCAGCTGTCGTGGGTCATTGGGTGGGAACTGGATGGGGAAGCATGGCGGGTCATTGGTGCAGCCTTGAGTGCACAGCTGGCCGTCAGAGAAGCGTGACTGGCTGAGGGCAGCCACTGTGGAGTCCATGTCGTGGTCTAGGAACTGACCCCACTGCATCAGCATGTGACTGTAGCGGTCATCAGGAGTGATGGTCTCTGTTCCTATCATGGTGGTGGACACCAGCCTGGGAAGAGGCAAATTGTATCCATTGTGAAGGCGCTCAGTAGCACCTCTAGGCAGGTTAAAGCCATTATCATACACTGACTTCAGGAGCCGTTCAAAGGCAGTGAGTGAGGCGCCCCACATCGGGTGCTGCAGGTTGTTGCAGGTGCCGTCGTGGCTACGGTACTTCTGGTGGAAGCAGATGTCAGAGCAGTTGTTAAAGCGCCGGTGGGCCGTGCAGCCGGACAGGTTGGCTATCACCTCCAGGAAGTGAGGGGACACCAGGTCATTGTAGCGGAATGCTGTGGAAAGGAAACAGTAGTTCAGCACATGAAAAGTCTGGATACGTGTTAAAAGGCTTCGGCTCTTTAAACTGTTTTAATTTAAGATTTGTAAATATTTCTTGTTAAGTACAACTTCACCCAAGCCATCACTTTGGAGATAAAGTAATATATTGTCTGTTAAAGGTCACCTATTATTTAGTCTGGCATGACCACTTCCGCCAGCGTCTATTCGCTTGCGTCGAAAAGCAACGCAGCCCTGACGCAGCCCCCTCCTTTTCCGGTTGCTGGCTTTCCCCTATTGTGATCCCCCTCAAATTCGGAAACAATTCGCTCACAGTCAACCCGTGTGCTTATGTGCAGCGCTCTCTCTCACTCACACACACACACACACACACACACACACACACACACACACACACACACACAGGGTGTGAGAAGTCACATTACTGTAGACAGAAATAAAGTGTGGCTATACTTCGGGATAATAATATTGGCGGCGGCGGTCCGGGACGCAGCCTAGCTTAGCCTAGCCTAGCTGTCCAACTTTCTACAACTACCCCCGGGCAGAAATACCCTCATAAACTCTGGAAAATGAAGCGTGGGGGTTTGAATTGAGCACCGGACCTTATAACCAGCTAGATTAAGATCCGCCGTTCCCTTTCTTTGGTGAGGGACTAAGCAGCGGTGTTTTAGCGACGGGGAAAGATTCCAACGGCTTCCACTATACCTAGCAACTCTTACGGCTACTTGCTGCAGTTGGTGTAGCGCTCACAACGTCAAAACCCTGTTCTGCCTGTAAACAGACGGACTACGGCTCTGACTACAGCGATAGGAGGTGGTGACATAAGTTCTCGAATGCTAAAAATTCTACTCGACCGCCGTAGCCGTCCTCTCAACCGCCGATGATAATGTTACCAGAGATAACACTACGTGGCTAGTTAACTCCGGTTAAGTTATCCCGTGAGCTCCTCGGGGGCTAAAGTGTATGGTGTCTTGACATGCTGGTTAGAAAGCAACACACTATGTATATTCCTTTTGTCTTTAATAGTTTTTGTGTGGCGTTTGCGGGTTTAGCCATTTCTCTGACAGTCTCTGGACGTGAAGACGTTCCATCAAAATAAGTCCCCCCCCGGCACTATTTTGCAGGACACCGCTGCTGCTTCCCGGGGTTAGCCCCGCCCTAGATGATTGTGATTGGTTTAAACAAATACAAACAGGCTAGTCCAGTTTCCCCCGGTTTCCCCACCCGAATAGACGGCTCTAAACAGAGTGCTTCCAGACCATACTACGTGCTGTAGTTTGGTCTGGCTTTGCGAGACTACCTATTATTTAACATGTACTTTTTCATATTCTTTCAACATTAATATGGGTCCTCTTGTGACATCAGAAGGGGACTTAGCGCTACCTCCACCTGTGATAAGCATACCCCTAGATACCCCTGAATCTAGGGCCAATCAGAAGAGACTGGAAGGCGCCGGGGCAAAAACGGACCATTTCAGACAGAGCCTTAAAAGAGGAGATTCATCAATGGCACTGTGAGAAATATAAAGGATGTTTTGGAGTGGAAATAACCTTGTCCTTAGGGCACAGATAGCAGTATTTCATTCACCTGCCCTGACTGACTTTTACATGAGAGTTCCTATGTAAAAGCTCCAATGTGCAGTACAACATTGTCTATGTGTGTATGTGTTTTATGTTAACAATGCGGTCTTATGTATGAGAACAAGTGTTAAGTGTGTGTGGCCAACCTCAATGAGGGTTAGGCGAGACTTCCTGTTTAAATGGCATCACCTGCTACCAGCTTCCCACAATCTCTCACTGTACCCACATTGGCCGCGTTTCCCAGAATCGTTAAGAGCCTCTTTGGGCTAAGTACTACTTTGGAGCGCTCTTAAGAACGCTGTGAAAGAAGAATGCGTTTCCCAGATTCGTTCTTAGCGAAAGTAGTACTTTCACTAAGATGGAACTGAAAGACGGAGCTGACCCACTCTTTCAACCTTCTTAGCGACCAAATCGTCAGTGATCATGCTGCGTCAGGGAAATTTATTTCCTCCACTTTTCGAAATAATAAAACAATGTTCAATGCGGACCTGGCGCAATAAACATAAACTAATAGTAGAGAAAAAAATGTTTTAATGAATTACACGTTTACGTTTTCCACACACATGTGAGTTTATAGTACTACACATAAAAAACATCCACAACCCTTCAACAACAGCATTTCACAGATATCAAAGAAACAGATTTAATTGAACTCAGCTGAACCTCATCCAGAGCGGCTCCACCTGCTATAAAGGCGTTGCCAAAGTCCGCGCGTGTGAGAAACCATGGCTGCATTACAACAGCCTCGCCGTGCGCGAAGCCAGACGGTTTACATAAATGCATACGTGCGTCGGCACTTCTCCCCACTGGACGTGCTATCAGACCGGGCCGTCCAGGCAAAGTACCGACTGCCCCGGCCGTGCGGAGATCCAACGGCTGATCACTCTGGTGTCTCCACACACATGCAATTTTTCCTTCAGCCCCCCGGAGATGCAGCTTCTGACTGCGCTGCGTTTTTAAGAACATATCAACCTCTTCTGAGGTCCAACAACCCCCAGCCCCTACCCCTTTACCACCAGTCACCAAGCACTGATCACTAAACCATAAACCCACAACCACCACATCACCCATATCAACTCTCAGGCCTGAAGGCTGAAATAAATAAACAGAACCAGCAGGTGTAGGCTACATGTAACGTCCTGCACACTATGAGTATTGCTGCAGTGTCCGAGTGCTTTACCTGAAAGTCTGGCACTGGAATGCTGTTGAAAGGGCACACTATACGCACACGTCATTAACCTACGCTTAGATAAATTACAAATTGCCTGGGACTTTTTGTTGCTATAGGTTTGACACTCTCATTTCAATGCAAAATGATACACACAATACATGGTTGAAAAGGAAACCAAAGTAGTTTATTGAAACCATATGGGGGAGGGGTTACTCTGCGCTGTCTTTACTGGGCGTCTGCATCACCTGCAACGAAGGGAGATTGATTAGTGAAACCTTCGCACTCTTCCTTTTTGTTTGGTTCTGGAACTCCTGCCACTTCTTCCTCACAGCACGCCAGTCACGCAGGCCACATGGGATGGAGGGGGACATATTTTCGGCTATGGCCTGCCTAACACGGTTCTTCACCGTGATGTTCTTTTTGCCCCTTGTTCCCCCGAATAAAACTGCCCGGTGCTGCCAGACCTCGTCCACTAACGCCCATCTCCTCCGCGGTAAACGACGGTGCCCGCTTGTTTCTTTTTCTGCCGTTTTCTTCCACTCTCACATGTGTGTGCCTATCCACGGGGTATATATGCGCTAATGGGCTTGATTACTACTTGGATACACTTTAGGGCCACTGCAACAATGAACACTTGGTTGTTAGCATAAGTAATGAAAACACTGTCTCTTGCTCTGTCTTTGTTCATATTTCACAGAGCTTGTTTATTTTCCTTACCTCTCATTCTTCTCCAATCAAAAGTCTGCCCTTTGACAACCAATGCAACTCATTTTCTAATTTTAAATTTCGAAATCATATTTGAATGCACAACGGCAGGTGCTTATACATATAAAAATACAAAGCAACCCATGCTCTCCCAATGTCCCCCCACACACACACAAACACACACACACACACACACACACACACACACACACACACACACACACACACACACACACACACACACACACACACACACACACACACACACACACACACACACACACACACACACACACACACACACACATGCCTAATTGAGAGAATCTGTACCAACACAAAACCCACTGTCAAATGTGTCCTGTGCTCAAACGTTATTGTAGGTTAAGTGTTGTGTGGTGTGACATAGGGCTAATACAATTGTTTATGGGCTCCTCGTCAACTCCATGATTACGTCTCTTCGACTTGGGTCATACTTCAGAGAAAATGGCAAACAGATGGAGTGCCTATCCAGTGCCAAATGTTGCTCACAATAACATGGTAATGCATAAAGTGGTTGAGAATTGAATTACTGGCTGCATGGGACTTTGCTTAGGAAACTTGATGGGAGTTTCTTACTCAATCCACAGCAAGTCTTTAGCAGGATGTTATGTTTATTGTAGAAAGGAATTTGTTATCCATCCATTAGCCATACCAGCTTATCATCAAGGGTCACAGGGGATAATTATATTTGTTAAAACTGATACTACTAAGAGAATCAATAAACATCCAGAGTATATGCATATACAGTATAGCTGTAGTCTGATGACAGCTTAGACAAGCAAAAGACTGAATGGATGAATGAATGGAAGACAATGTGCCATATGAACAATGACATTTTCACTTTCTGTTGTATTTAATGAAGTGCATTTTAACTGTAACACAACCAGGTTTGAATCAGTAAATTGATTTGTGATGTCCGTACCACTATTGTCAGGAACAAGTTGACTCCACAGAAAACAAGATGAAAACCATTTCTTAATGACATCAGAATCTGTCTAGAGCAACACCTTTGAATCATTTCCTCTAAGCATGAGGTGGTTCCAGTGGTTATTCCCCTTGCTATGAATACAGTATAATGAACAGTAATATTGGGCCAATGGCTCCACCCTGCAACAACAGTAAACCAAAGCAAACTCCCATAGGCCCCCTGAGCTTGTTCACACCCTGACAGCGAGCAGCAGTACTTGGCTTTATTCAGCTACAGAGCCTTCAGATGTGATGCAATATCAATATAACTACAGTATATAGTAGTACAGTTCCATCATTGACAAAGCTTCAGGTATATTGAACATAATGATGGGATTGGGTTTATAGTAAAATGACCAACTAGAACATGTGTTGACTTGACACATTGTGGGGGTGCCCTAACAGATGAATGGCAAGGCCCATTTTGCTTTCCTAATCTTTAATGACCTGCTTCATTTAAACAGTTTCTATTCTTCAGTGTGCACATACAGTACACACATTTTACACAGCAGGTCTGGTGTCTCTCATTGAAATCATATACAGTAAGTTACATCCCTTCTCATAAACCTGCAGACATTGCACTGAGAGAGATGTGATCCAGTAACAGGTAAAGGTTGAATGATGAGCCTCACCTGTGCCGTTGGTGTCCACAGTTAGACCCTGGTTGACGTGGTTCTGGATGAGCAGAAGAGTCTGTTCAAAGATCTCCCCGGCCCGAGCCTGCTCCACTGTGTAGGGGTCTCGTGGATACCGGAACAGAGCTAGCAGCTCTGAAGGGGTACGAGGCTCACTGGAGACATGACGGATAGAGAGATAGAGTGTAAGGAAGGTGGACAGTGAACGTCATGTCATGTGTGGAGTGAGAAACATTAGAACATGTGTGTGAGTAAGGAGCAATGACATATTTAAAAAAGAATTTCAAATGTATGTTCTTCCAATACACCACATTAATATATTATTCTATAATCGCCTGATGTGACACATCATCGTTACAAACCAACAGATTGTGTGGCATTTAAGTGTGGTGAACCATTAAGCTATGTGTCAGATCCACAGTTCTATGAAAAACAAGATTCAAAGGTGTGCTTTCACTTTGCTTTTATCACTTTTAGTTTTGATAATATGAAAAGCCGTCAACACAGATACACTTTGTTTAAATAATGAACAGCTGCTGTCAACAGCAAACAACTCTCATGGTTTTACTGTCTGACACAACAATGATCTTTAAGATGAGATAAACTGTGCCCCTAACTTCTCTCATGTTTCTCTTATTCTCATTCTGTATTCTGTAATTCTGTTTTTTGTATTATTTCCAAACCAAGTTCATAGACACTGGTATCATCAGTCAAGCTTCCTCTTAACATGTGATAGTCATTAAAGAGAAGTGGAAATCCCTTAATCTCAATGTAGGTTACCATTATGTGTTCATGTGTGTTTCTCTTCTTCATACTTGTCTATGTGTGTGTGTGCACTGTATTTGTGGGCAGAGCGTATGTTTGTGAATGCCAAGAAAAACACAACTGCTAACCACATCATCCAACAGGATGGAGACACTGGAACATTGGTACACCACCTACATCTGACAGTGACACAGTGCAGTGCAAACGTCACTGGATCAACAAATACATAACCATGTATTTTATTATCCTGAAAAGGGATAAAATGTTGAAAAATGTTGATGCGCCATTGAAAGAGAGAAAGATGTAATAAAAGGCTGCTAACAAGCGGTCCCAAATATTGAATGCAGCTGTCAGAATAACTGTCATTCTAAAAGCTCTGAGCTGAACAGCTCCTCTTAAGGCACCATTTGTAATTGGAGTATTTTGATCTAAAACATTAAAACTGTAAACCCTGTGAACTGAATCAATATAAGCAGCCCTTCTGCAGGGCCACTCTCTTTTCCAGAAGGCGCTGACTCACACTAAGAAAATTCAAGTCATGCGCCAAGATGATGTCAAGCTATTTGTACTCTGACTGAGGCCTGTAGGTCTGAATGTGTGCAGGGCTAAACATTCAATAAGTCCAAATGCAGAGGGAGTAATAACATAACATTGATGCACAGGGGATTTCATTTCAATCAGAACTTATTTCAATTTAAATAGTGTATACAAACGCAATGAATGCCTAATCAAAAGCACAGAGTATACAACCTTTAGATGATTTCCAACACTCTAACGACATGACTGCAAA
Source organism: Ammodytes marinus (assembly GCF_949987685.1). Taxonomy (NCBI): domain Eukaryota; kingdom Metazoa; phylum Chordata; class Actinopteri; order Uranoscopiformes; family Ammodytidae; genus Ammodytes; species Ammodytes marinus. The sequence goes on from NC_137219.1 coordinate 25,117,460, forward strand.
GAGTCACTGTGTGTGTGTGTGTGTGTGTGTGTGTGTCAAGGTCAAGGTCAAGGTCACTTTTATTTATATAGCACCTTATAAGAACCTAAATTCACCAAAGTGTGTGTGTGTGTGTGTGTGTGTGTGTGTGTGTGTGTGTGTGTGTGTGTGTGTTGGTGGTGTGAATTCCTTATTATCTTACCCATCAAAGAGACGTCTCCTTGTTGACTCAATAGCACTGTCCACATTGCGGATGGCCTGCTCTATGGACGTGCTCACAAACGTGTCCCCCTCTCTGCTGACTGCAGGAACTGTTGTCACATGGATAGACAGACAGACAGGCTCATTAGAACCAGGTTACACCAGGTTAAAACAACATCTAATATGTTTGGACCTACAACTTAATTAGGTTGTGAAGATGCATTCCCACATTTCCACTACATCCACTTTGACATATATAAGGTTAACAGTGGCTGGAGCTTTGGTTCAAAGTTGTTCTTTTATTTCCAGCTGCATACTGTACTTTGTGCTTTAGCTTCCCGTCTAGAGTGAACACATTTCTGGCAAACTGGCTGGTCTTTGAGTGCCATTGAAAACAGTGTGATTGTGACGTGAGGAGTAAGAGTCCAACAACAACTGAACAAATTGATACAGTTCATGGTTCACCAACAGAGTGCTGTAGTCGGAGCTGAGAACTCTCAGCAGGAAATGCAAACACACACAGGGAAGAGCTCACAGGAATCTGAATGCATTGCAGCAGACTGTGACTAAATGACTGACTGACTTGGACAAAGGAGATCAACAAAGGACTTCTCACTGTCTGGACTGTACACTACTGTGACAGAAAACACAATGAATAACCCATTTTGCATGATGTACACCCCCTTTTCCAACTTCCATGCTTCTCTTCCTCGTGAGTTGCAAATATTTAAATGAGAAAATATAAGCTGTGTCTCACCTGTGACAGTTAGCACCATGCTAACGACCTGGTAGCCGATGGGATTACGTGCGACACACTCGTAGCGTCCACCGTCAGCAGTGCCCACATCTTTCACCTCAAGATAACCATCTGGGCTGATGTGGAACTTACCACTCTCTGTCACCTGTACACCGTCCTGGGAGAAAGAGGGTGGGGGTGTGACAAAGGGCAAAGGTCATGACCGTGAGGGCTAACATGAGGAGGTGGGTATCAAATTACTAGAAAGTGATTTAGAGCCAGAAGTCTGAGCCGTTTGCGTGACGTGATTTTGACAAGAACTTGAATGAGCTTAAAGTAAATATGAAGAAATGTCTCTTTGTTGATCATAGTGGCACCTTTGGAGGAAGCGGTGGGGTTTCTATGACACCAGAGCCCAATCGCTTGCCAAGGCATGGGCATTTGTTTAGGAAGCAAGTGAAAAAGACCGCAGGATGCACAGTGATGAGGTGATGTATTTATATGTCAGATTGTCACATGGCGGATGTGAAACAAAGTAAACTTTGATTTAGTACCTTTCATGAACACAGGCTTATCCAGTCTGCCTGCTGAAAAACTCTGACCCGTTCAAAAGCATTAAGAATAACTAAATAAAAGTGATGTTCACGTTTGCTGTAACAAGTCATTACTGATAACACTGGCCCCCCTGAGCTCTTTCTTAACCCCATGGTCATTCAGTAAGCACCTTACTCAGCCAACGGGAGCTTTATCATCTAACCTTGTTCCAGGTGAGGACAGGTTGTGGCTGGCCCTGTGCGCTGCAGGGAATCTGGACATCTTGGCCAGACTCCACCGTCCGGTCCCTTGGAGCATTTGTGAAAACAGGCGTTACTGAATGAGTTAAAACATACACACACATGCGCATGTGTTAATGATTATACACCAGTGCTGAAAATACTGTACATGTAAAATGCATTTCACAATCAATCACAACAACACAACACATTGACTTTACTGTGGACCTTCCATTGTGTCCTGAATAAAGTCATTATTATATTATTATTAAAGCATTATACTGTTCTGCATATTGCTCACAGAGCATAGACACACCCAGTGTTAAGAGTTACTGCAGTTGCTATTCCCCCCCCCCCCCTCTATTACAGGACTGCAACACATTAAACAGCTTAAAGTCAATGTGGAGCAGTATAAAGGAATACTGTTTTTTGAAAGGAAAAGAAAACCCTTGCTGCATGTGGTAACAAATACTACAGTGATCAATTGCTCATTGTGGAACGAATTTGTGCAGTAATTCCTAAACTGGTTTTCACTCCCCCCCCATATTTACATGTTGTGCCAGCAGTGTCTATCACTTTTCAATTTGAAACTATGAACAGTAACTAACAGATGATACACACACACACACACACTCTTACGCACTTTTTCCGATCGAGTGAAAAGAGCCCCTCCCACACACACACACACACACACACACACACACACACACACACACACACACACACACACACACACACACACACACACACACACACACACACACACACACACACACACACACACACACACACACACACACACACACACACAAAATCAAATTCCTTCATGATTCCCATGTAGCAGCCAGTGGTGAGCCACCTGGCCTTGGGAAAATCCCACACATTTTAGAAGACAAAGTTGAGTGGGAGGCAGTTTCATAGTAGTCTGACACTAATTAACTGCCTTTAAATCAAAGTTGAACTTTCTAAAAGACTGGCTTCACTGTGGTGTACGGCACACAGCATCAAAGCAGCAGGAAATGTGTTGCCAGTACCACTTGATGACACCACAGCAACATAAAACAGTGAACTATATTACAGGGATAATGAGACATGCTACACATGCAAACAAGAAGAATCACATCCTGGTAATCCCTGCTCTCACTTTCTTCTAATGTTCTGTCTGTTCCTCTCTCTGAGCCTAATGCAGCCATAACACACTGCCAGCACGGTTATGGGCTTGTAACAGCGTGGGGCCATTATGCAACGTGTACTTTGAGCCATGTTAACAGCCATTACTACATGGAAAGACATGGTGTCATCATGGGATTACAGGCTGCAATGCTTTCCTGTGATACACCAAGCCTATCATCTCCGCCACACATACAAACAGCCCAAATGCATACGAGAAAGAAGCAGTGATACACACCAACTTATGTATGCCTTCTTCTGAATAAGAACACATGCAAACACATAAGGACATAATGGACGAATTACAGCATAGTACAGTCAAATACAGTATATTACATGTACATCGCACTTACTTATGTATCTGCTAAGAAAAGATGAAGAGATGCACACACAGATACACCACACACATCTCTGTCTTTCAGTAGTAGAGTGCAAAGTAACAATTTAATACCAGATTTGTATGTTAGGCATATGACCAATTAGCTATGCATGGATCACACTCCTGCTTAACATTTTACCGCTGAGCATTCCTCTCCTTATATAAGCTCATGCAAGCTTCAGCCAACATACACCCTTACCTCTCTGCTGGATGCTGAGCTGCACAGCAGTGCGTACAGTGCCCACGGGGCTGACTGCCTGGCACTCATACTGGCCCTCGTCGTGGGCTGCCACCCTGGTGATGCGCAGAGTCCCTGAAGACAGGACCACATGCCGGCGGTCCTGGGGTAAGGGACTGCCTCCACGCGTCCAGGCTATCACGGGCTGGGGGTAACCAGTGGCCTCACAGGGGAAGTCCACCGTGTGCCCCTCCAGCACAGACTGGTCCTGGGGCGTGACTGTTAGCTGGGGGATCGCTGGGTCACAAGGGGAACAAACCTTTTCATTTGGGTTGAAAATGAAATCTTGCTGCATAGGAGCCTTCACGTTGAAAGCTAAGGGTACAATTACAGCTACAGAAATAGTATGTCTAGCAGATACTGTAGGTCTGTTAGAGAAACTGGTAATATGACCGAATATTATTTGAATAAAATCCCAAAATGAGACACGCTACTAGATAACACATTAATAGTCAAAGATGTTGAGACTGGCAAGATCTGGAACAGGTGCTCTTAAGAGTTGTGGAAGAAATGGATTAGTTTAGTGTGGAGTAGAGCAGATGAATGTCATTGAGACACATCCTTAGAGTCAGATAAGACAGTGCAAGCTGTTTAAGAAAGTATTTTTTTGTTTAGTTGGAAGTAGGATACTAACATTATATATCACTACATCTATTACCTTGTCTACTGTGAGTAGGTTTTTCTAATACATGAAATGCACTCATATTAATAAAGACTTTGAGATGAGTCTCAAGTTGCAGTTTTGCCAAAGCATTGGAAGGACAGAAAAGAGATCATGCTGTAGAAACATAAGTTGCAAGAACAAAATGCAGGAAGCCATTACAAGCAAAGACAAGATTCAAGTGCTTTCAAGGAATGCAAACATGTTTTAAGTGCAGGAAATCCATCTCAATGATGAATAAATACTACTTCTACTACTTCTATTATTATTGAGAATGAAAATAAATAAATACATCTAAAAAAAAGTCCATTCAATTCTGGCTCTTACCTTGTACAATGATATACGCTGCTGCGTGTATGGTATCAACATTATTGGAGGCAAAACAAGTATACTGTCCTCCATCAGCCTGGACCACGTTCTGGATGAAAAGCCCTCCAGAGGGAGTGATGGTAATGCGGGCGTCGCTGGGCAGCGCTGTGCGATCGCCCTTTGTCCAGGAGACCCGGGGCTGTGGTTGGCCTGTGGCACTGCACTCCAGAGTCACACTCTCTCCCACCAGAACCTCAGTGTTCTGGGGCTGGATCACAAAGCTAGGCCGGGCTGGAGGAGCGGAGGGGGAGGGGAGAAGGTAACAAGTGGGATAGATTAATTAGATGAATTAGTAGAGCTGATTACATTTTTAAACCGGGTGTCCGGTTTGAATAGCCCCAGGGAAATTAGGGAAGACCTAGATAAATGTTGGTCACATGTAAAAAGAAATATATTGGAAAAGGTGTGCATTTGAAATGTCATTTTTTTGCACCAAGATGGTCTTTGTATATTTCTGTTAATACGACTACTTAGACTACTGCTAAAACAACATCCTATGTTTGTCCTATGAGTCATGTCCATATATGGCCAGTGATAACAGTAGAGGAAATATGTACACAGTGAGGGGCCTTGGGTTTACAATCACACGGAGACAGGAAACGCACAACATCTGCTCACAGAAAGTGTTCCTTAACAAGAGGTCATCGCTAGGGCCATTCCTCACCCCAAGATCATTCATGGGTCAGACAGCGACAGCTATGGCACTACGGCTGATTGATGGGCTGTTTAAGTGTTTATGTATGCCAATCAGAAGATGGAGCAAAACAGCAAGAGAGACAGAGGACTGACAGTACTTAATTTAGTGCAGACAGCTTGTTCTATTCCGATTACAGAAAGAGATGATGAACCAGAAGAACTTACTTAGGAAGCCGCTTTGTGTTCAAAAGTGATATTGTCAATAAATATTTTCCAATCGCGACAAATGTGTAATGAGGTCAATGAATGCCTTACACTTAAGTTGTATTGCACACATTCTGTCTGAGTAGAGCAATACGGAGAGAGACTCAAAGAGATGTTTTAACAAGAGGTTCACCTTCCTGAGTCTAGGTTAATTAGCCTGAACATTGATGATCTAGATTCCTACTTAAGACATTGCATGATTCAGCATTAGTAGTTGTCTGTGATGAGCAGAGGAGGAGACAGACAGCAGCCACTTACAGGGGGCTCCAAAGTAGCGCAGTGTGACCTGTGAGGTCTTGACCTCTCCAGCCACATTCTTGGCCATGCACTGGTAGACTCCCTGGTCCGTCTCCCTGGTGTCCTGGATCATCAGAGTCCCGTCTTCCAGCAGGTTCAGACGGCTGTCATCACGCATGTTCAGAGCATTGCTGTCAGGAAGGCACAGAGACACACGATACATCTGATTAGACACAAATCTATACACATATAGTCTTTTCATACATTGTTTTTTTCTAAAACTCCACATGACCATCAAGAGAACTGTGTATTACTGGCTTAATCCTCCTAATCTACTTTAAATGTCCACAATTGGGACCTAAATAGATTGTATTCAATCTGAGCTGGAACAGGCCAAAACAGTCAGTGAAGTCAATTCTTTAGTATTGCCTTACTTGTTCCTGAGCCAGATGATCTGTGGTTTGGGGTTGCCTTCGGCCCTACAGGTGAAGTACACAGTGTTCCCTGATGTGACATCAACATCCTGGGGCTGTGAGGTGATCCTGGGGACCTCTGGTGGAAAAGGCCAGACAGGAGGATGGAATGATATTATTGCAGGTATACAGTATGCATTTCCATGCATTTGTAAGCGCCGATCCTAGTGAATCTGTCAAGTGTTTCCAAGAACACTGTCTGGGTGATTCAAACCGCCTCAAGTGTAGGACACTGACCTGAGTGATTGTGTGGTTAAAGGGTCATACAACCTACTCCCCTTTAATCTTTTGTTGGCCACATAATGTTCTTACACATTTTTTTACATGCAAGTCTGTGTTAACACAGATGCTGGGGCAAATCATATGAACCAAAGTTGCCAGCTCCTAAAACACAATACACATTGAGTGAACATCTGCTCTCTTAGAAAGTCAAGCTGCCACACTCACCCGTCAACATACGCTACACACTCTCTGTGGCCCCTGCCCCACACACTTGTTGTACAGGACATATGGTGGACACATTTCACAACTGCTAGAAATGTGTCCACACAAGATAGAGAACAATCTATTATATGGGAGAAAAGTCTGTTTACCAGCCGGTAAAGCAAATGTAAACTCCTAAAAAGCTGAGAAAGTCAACACATCTCCCCTCCTACCATGAGGTGCCTTTACATTTACACCAGCAATTGTAAATGCATGGAGTTGTAAACCTTGTTTGTGGTAACCCAGACTACATCATGATCTAATGAGGACGTAACCTGGCTCATCAGATATCACTAATGCAGAGAGGAGGGACTTTATCTCAGAGGATGGCTGTTTTGACAGCTGTTCAACCCGCTGTGTATTGTTCTCCCCCGTTTACTGGGAGGAAAGCAGGAGCACAAGAAGGGTGGGAAGAAGAAGGGAGGTGTGGAATGGCTCCACCATGTTTCAAAGCAGACATTCTTTCGCTGCTTCCTTGCTATGCAGACAGATGAGGTGGATGGGGTTACATTAAGCAAGAATGGGCAAGTTGGGGCCATCAAATTAGCTGCTGAGGTTTAAATGTGGTTGACTTACAGTCAGCTGCCAAAAGGCCCGTCTGCCTGGCTTTGACTACAGCATTCAGCGGAAGCAGGAGGAAACACTGGGCTAAGACAGTTGGATTTACTGCCACAGGAGCTAACAGCCTGTTAGCAGAAACCACAATCGCCATAGAGACGTACACCAGACTTTACTTTCTACCTGCAGTGTTAAAAAGTATTGATACACTCCAACCTGTGCTTAAGCACCACTTCCCTCACCGTTTAAATACATCAAACCTTAACTGTCTCAATGCTTGAAAAAATGGCAATTAAAAGTTCTATACATAAAAACTGGTGAACTTAAATGAATAATAGCTACAAGGTAGAAGAAACGTAGCTGCTAAAATATTACTAGAAATACCTAAAAGCATTTCAACTGACTTCACTCTTCCAGTGAAGAAAGAATGAACTAACTCTTATTGCCACATGTCTACAAGGGATTTGACTGTTTAAAAGGAACGATTTTGGGCATTGACTGAAAAAATTAGATGGTGAAATCAAGCCGGCCAAAATGAGTTTCCTTTGTAAGGTGGCTGGGCTCCCCATTATAACTATGACTCAGGGAAGAGCGGCAGGCCTTCTTCACATTCAAATGAGCATCTAAGTTGGGCTCATCTCATCTGGCTTGGCACCACCTCGGGATACCCCTGGAGGAGATGGAAAAGGTTCCTGGGGAGAGGGAGCTATGCACTAGTGTTCTGTGCCTGCTGCCACCGTGCTTTTCAAAATGTGGAATATTAGAATGATTAGAAACTACGTTTCCACTCTAATCCATCTGGATAAAGTAGGCTTTATACCAGGGTGGATTGTGCCCAATAATATGATGAGGCTTCTGCATATAAAACAATGGCCAGCTTTCTCCAGCATCCAGTGGTTGAAATATCCCAGGATGCTGGGAAAGCATTTGAGCAAATAGAATGGCCCACAGTGTTTTCCACTCTTTCCTCTTTTGGTCCAAAGTGCTCACAGTGGATTGAAGCACTGTGTCATGAACCTGTTTAATAATATAAGAGCAACATCCTCATCTCAACTGTATTGTTCTACCAGACCAGAATATCACTTGTTTCCATTGCTGTTTATCTTCAGAATTACTGTAGATCCATTCAATTGCACCATCCAAAGAGATTAGGATATTTCAGTTTTTTTAGGGGATCATGATAACAAACAAGCATGCATGCAAATTCAATGTTGATGACCTAGGGCAGTGCATCAAATACAGTCATCTAGCAGTTAGCAAGTTCTAAAATAAATTGGATCAAAAGTGAAGTAAAACAATTGAATGGTTGTATTACAGACATTGGACCAGCTTCTTTCATCCATAAACTGGAAATGATGAAATATTTAGGTGTAACGATTTAAAACATCGATTACTAAAATACTTGATTTGAATGCTCAATTTCTACTCCGAGTAAAGGAGGTGGTCAGGTCCTACGTTGGCAGAGATGAACATTGTGCCAAGATTACCATTTTTATTTTCTTCTGCTCCTTTGTATATTTAAAAGTCTTGGTTTGATAACATGAATAAGGGGTTTGTCAACTTTTTGTGGAACGACAAGAAGCCAATCACAAAAAATGTCACTGGGTATGTATAAAGGGGTCTGGGAGACCCAGGATGCTATGCCATATACAGTATCTTCTGATTTGGGGCAATAATAATGTAGTACAATGTAGATACAAGTTCAGGATTGGCCAAAGGAGTGTAAGGGACAGTAACAAACTGATTTTCCTATCATCAAGGTGGTATCACTTATCCCTCCCACAGAGCTACATTATGGCATTAAGTTGTGATAGCAAACAAGTTCATAAAAACATCACACGAACTGCCTCATCCTCCTTCTGGATATGGAACGTTACAGCCTTCAAGTTACAGGAAACCTTCTGTACAGATATCTCACAAATCACAATGGGGAGTTTTTGTCTCACATCTGTAAAGGTTGTTGAATCAATCCTCCTGTAAATTCAACATTCTCATCCAGTTCAGTAAGATTCAGAGCTTAACAATGGAATAAATTACAAATTTAGAAACTTGATTCCCCCCTTACATGATCCATACAGATGATTAACTGAATGATATGTTTAATTATGTGGCACTGTACAGTAGTTATGGGGTACACACACTCAGACAAAGAGCGTCCTCATCTCATAGGCTGCTGCTGGTCTGATACTGGAGGGCCAGAGGCCAAAGTGAGGGGGTTTTTACCCAGACCAGACACAGCTGTTGGGCTATGAAGAGTCAAACAGCTGGGTGCAGGCATACCTCAGACACAAAGAGAGGATACACCTGTGTGTGTGTGTGTGTGTGTGTGTGTGTGTGTGTGTGTGTGTGTGTGTGTGTGTGTGTGTGTGTGTGTGTGTGTGTGTGTGTGTGTGTGACTAACGCTGACTAAGTGTACCTGCTGTTTGCTGACAGTAAGGCTGGGTTTGTATGTAGAATGATTTGTGGTTTAAGTTAGATGTAGTGTTTATATGGAACACACATGCAAGCTGCTATGCAGCCATGTGTGCTTCTTGTATATGCCTGTCCGGAGGTGTTTTCCGTCATAAGTTGTCCCAATGTACAACAAAGTCAGTGTTTTCTTACATGTTCTGTCTGGTCTATGTTTTTAAAAGGTGTAGTCTGCGATTCTGTTTGTTGTCAAAATATGTGTATTAACATCATCATTTTTTTCAGCGCCCACACAGTACAGACAGGTAGAGAATTTTGACGATGTATTCATTCTTTTTTTCTGAAGATAATTTTTTGGCATTTTTGTGCTTTATTATACAGCTTTGGATAGCCAGAGAGGAAATGGGGCAGAGAGGGGAATGACAAGGAGATAAAGAGCACAAGCTGGATTCGAATCCTTCGTCTGCTGTGAAGAGGACTGAGCCTCTATAGGGAGGCGCTGTAACCACTACACCACCAGCGGCCCCTCATATTCATTTATTTTAAAGAAAAAAGTATTTTGACAACAAGCGTTCTCACTGACTGCACCTTCTATGTTGCACCACATTGAACTAGGCATGATGTGACTGAATAGAATAACTAGTATTACTCCGTAAACTGATCTACATGTAAATAAATACATGAAGATTTTGAAAAGTACCAACACATATTCAATGATATTCCAGCCCCCCCCCCCCACCCCAAAAAAAGAAAAAAACATACAGTAGTTGTAAAAAAAAAATGCTGTTGTACAAAAAAGAAGGGCAAAAAAAAGTGTGCCCCCTAAGACTGTATTCCACACATGTCACTGTGCATGTAAAAGTCTGCTTTATCTGTCCTTACCACAGTTGAGTTCCTGAGCGGTGAGCGTTGCCACTGATCGTCCCTGTAAACGGCTGGGATAGTCGCAGGTGGCAGCAGCCTGAGCGTTGCCCGACTCAGCGTATTGCTTCAGCAGGTCAGCCAGCCACAGCAGCTCACAGTCACAGTTTAATGAATTGGAATCCAGTCGCCTGATCACACAGACACATGGCGGGTGAGTAATAGTTCCTACAGTGTATGACACGTAACTGTGGAGCAGCAGTGAAGTGGAATCAGTCCAAACAGTGGGGCTCAGCAGACACAAACTATCTCCCTGCTTGGTACCTGATCCAGCTTTCACTGCCACCACGTGTCCATTATCCATGACATGCTTTTAAGAAAGTAACTTAACTGGCAACAGATACATTGTCGAGGCTATTTGTGAAACCTTTTTTAAATTGTATTTATTCATAAAATACTTTAGAAAAAAGTGTTTTTGTAGCCTAAGTATGTTACATTTCAAGTCACATACAATTTCGAGACACTTTCAAGGTATTTCTTTTTAAGCACACTAGTGTGGATTCAAACAAATACCAGGCAAGAGGAGGATGGAGTTTGCTTGTACTAGAGATGGCTGGCTTCATGTTTTAACCCCAACATCTCAGAGAAAACATAAGCATCTTCTGTGCACGATGGATGCTCTCTGAATTCTCATCATACCCCACCCTACACAACCCCTTCCAATCCCCCCTGCAGCTGACTCAAAGACAGAACAGCAAAGTCATAGGGACCAAGCTGTGATCCTTGACACCATCTTGAAACCATCTTGCAGCCAAATAAGTGGGAGAACACTAAAGTGGTTAAATGGCATTTAACTGACAAACAGACTGGGTGTGGTGGGAGATTACTACAGAAATTGACAGAGAAAATAAATCTCAAAAGATAGTTGAATGGTAGGGACTTTTCCACTTACAATCGCTTCATGGCCTGAAGATGAGTGAAGGTTCCTGGGACTAGCTGGGTTATTCTGTTGTTGTGCAAAAACCTGAGTGAGAGAGAATAATTAGATCATTGAAATAACACATGTTCGCTGGAGATGGCTTTGTATGCCTTTAAACTAACTATAGTGGATACCTTTAAATTCATGTTGAGGACGTGCCTTTGTTAACAGTTTTGATAATTATCAATATATAAGCAGTTATTCATCTTCTGTAGGAAACCAATCTACAGATATGCTCTCTGGCCACTTTGAATGTGATCATTGAGAAATTCCTCAACAAGCCAATCAGAGTATACGTCTGGGAATTTTCTTTCTCCCCCATTCCCCATGTTTGCAGGTGTCTCTCCTTCTATTCACCCCCTCCAGAGAGCTGAAAGTACGGCTATACTGGGCAGCCACTGGCCCATAAACAGGAAGAATGAAAGGGAATTTAATAGGACTTTCTTCAGACCATAGACATCTGGTAGAGAGTTTAAAAGCAGAGGCAAGATCATAACTGCCTGTTAGCAGGAAGGATCTTATCAACATTGTTCGCAGGCAGTGCTACACAGTCTCAGGCTATATATAAAACAGCTTGAAAACATTTACTAACATACAGTAGATGATTGATTGTTTTTGAGAATATTATCAGTGATTTGTGTTAACACTTCGTTCAAAGTGGCATTTCTATCTGTGAAGGCTATATGTGTTCTCAAGACTCAAATCACATCCAGGGGGCAGTTCTCCTGATTTCTCTGATTGGACTGAATAAGATTAATTCCGGAAGCAGTATAATTAGAAAATAAATGCAATAACTTATAGCAAAGCATTTCTTGACAGGGTTGAACTTGAGTAGTTCAACATATGAACTATTGTGGAAGGAATACACCATCTTGCAACTCCAACAGGTTAAACAAAATGAGCCAGATGGGGAATATGTCAATGTCAGGGATCAACTCCCAGATTCCTCTTCATTGCTGTATTATTGTTTGAAGCATCGGCAAACCAATCTCTTTGCTAAACTGGGAGCACCTGAGGCTTTTCCTCCTAATGTCACGCTATGCCTGAGTGGATTCTTTACTCCTTACCAAGTAATTGTGCTTTCCCATTTGTATCAAGCGTCCTACTGAATACAGTTGTGCTAGTGGATCTTTTAATACATTTATCGTGTGGGAACGTTTCAATTGGGAAATGCTTGATCTTTTTAGGAGATGTTTTAGGATGGAGACTGAACTGCATAGGAATGTTGGGTGAAAGGTCATACGGGATGCACTCACAGTCGTTCCAGCTTTGGTAGGTGAGTGAAGGATTCAGGTTCCAAAGACTCAATGTTGTTGAAGTGAAGATACCTGGAGAAGAACAAAGAGTACGGTAAAAGGCACAGTAAAACGGGATTAAGGGCTCCCTGTCTGACAACATGTAATTTCATCGTCCTCGTAGGGCCTAAGAGCTGGCTAAATGAGAACACTGAAGTAGCCCCCTGTCATTCCTGTTCACTTGTCCATAACTGGCACTTCAAATGACTGAGATAACACTTTCAGAAAATAGTGCTATACTATCTAGCTCCAGGTGAATGCAATCAGACTAAAGGAATTTGCACATCGGGCATTCATCTTGGACAGCTGATGTACAGGGTCTGAAAATCTAGGGGCTGAAGTCTTGAGTTTGAAAGGAGATCGCCAACAGGTGAAAAGCAAGTACGACGATTATCTTGTGGAATGCAAACATAATTTATGCCGCCAGAAGCCTTTGAGCTGAGAAAACATAAATCAAACCACATGGTAATAAATAAAGGGTTAGGAAAGTGAAATTCAACTTATGGTTGAATGGTGACTGTGAGTTCAGTTCAGAGTAAAGCAACAGTCAAAGCATCAGCAGCAGAAAACAGACTGAGAAAGAGTAAAGCAGCAGAGAATGTCAAATCAAATACTATATCAATCTAATATACAGTAGTTCACATGACACAATACTTCTTAGTTTTGTCTGCATGTACATCTCTAATGGTGATTCTTAGCTGTGTATGTAGAGGCTGTAATGCACATCCAACATGTTCTGTGTGGGAAAATATGTGTTTGAAAAATGCAATGCAGTTCAGACAAGTGACAGCCAAAAAGGTTGAATACAGCCAACCCTAAATGAATTTTAGAATCACGTAATCAACCACTGAATCAGCAACCTGCTTTAGTTTCAAACTATTTGTGTAACAGTATAGCTCTTACAAGTTTAACTGGCAATAGATGGAACTTTAAGAGTGTCAAGATGTATAGAAGAACGTGGCATTCAAATGTCTCACAATAACTTTGCTGTAAAGCTGTGATCCTGTGTGATCCTCCGTTTCTCCCGGGCAAACCCACATGCATGCTGGCAAGACGTGTATTTATTAATTGCCTCCAAAGAAACATGTGACTTACTATTAAACTATCCTAAGTACAAAAGTAACAATGTTTGAAACCAGTGGTGGGCACTGAGTGTGATGTTAGAATTGGCTTTACTTGTTGAATAAGCCATTTGTTCTCTGTTGATGCAGGTAGAGAGGTACAATAGGTCACAGTCTCCTCAAGACTACAGAAAGCCTTATTTACAAAAGAAAGGGTGCATATCAGCCAAATTGGTTGTGGTCATGACACACTTATTGACATGATCATTTCTGCTAACAGTGGAAAAAACTCCTTCTAACACAATCTGCATGTATAACAATAAACATATAACAAATGCTGGCCTTAACCAGTCACTAGTTTCTGACTGTCAAGACTCACAGAAAGCAGTTGTATCACAGATATTGAAACATAATGCACTGGGCGTTTCTCACAAATACACACACAGCACATTGGAGGAGCAGAGTGGTTTAGACACAATGCAAGTCAAGCTTTGGTCTAAAGCAGACACTCCAACTCAAGCAAAACACTGCTAGCACTACTAGCAGCACAAGGCTTAATCTCATGCTTCAGGCGTTGCATGGGGTTGGCGCATATGCATGACATGCGACTCATGCAAAAGGGTCAAAGGGGGTCAGCGTGGCATACAAGGGTGGGTGCACACATGGCATGCATGGTGGGGGAAAATGGACAGGGGGGGCACACGTATAGGGGTGGTGGTGGCGGAGGGTGTCACTTTGATGAAAACTAACTGAACAGAGCTGTTAGGATACTTGTGTAAGGCCTACACAGTCATAGCACAACGCATTCTTAACAGCTCAAACACATCCATGACATGCCTGCCATCATATCATTTAGCCTAGAAATCACTAATGCAGACTTCTTTCAGGAGGGGAGGGGAGACTTTACAGACGGAGAGACATATAGGTGGGAGGAGGAGGAGGGCGGCGAGCAGAAGGAGCGAGCGTGTTGGTGGACGAGGACGTTGGTCACTTACAGTTGCTCAAGAGAGACAAGCCCCTTAAATGCTTGTCTGTCAATTGATTGGATTTCATTCTTGTACAAATAGCTGAAAGGAGAGATAATCAGTAGCATTAGAAATACACACACACATTCACACAGGTTCATCTGAATTATGTCTGGTTATTCATTAACATAGCCAGTTGTAGCTCATTTCCTGTAAGCTCGCAAATAGTTGGAACAGTTTTACAGAAATCAGACCCGTTGCGTAATTAAAACTTTAATGTGAGAATACATCTCTAAACTAAATGTGCAGCACTGACTGTTACATGTGAGTGTCATGTTCACTACTGCAGTGTGTTTTCTGATCAGCCACACACGTTTACCAAGTAGAGAGTTTTAGCACACTCAAAGACAAAGAGCCTTTACCTGTGCATTACCTACAGCACACACGTTGAAGACATTTGATACTAGAAAAGTAATGGCTTACAGTTGTCTACTCTTCCATGTCCCATATCTCTGTTTCACTTTCCACTCTTGCATTCAAGATGAGACACGATGAGAGATACTGAACTCCCCACAGCTCAAGTGATGCACTTTATGGATAAATAAACATCCTCTTTTTTTTCATGGCATGCACTTCTCAGTGCTACAACCTGTCTGTGTCAAAGCTATCCTACCGTAGCAGGTCAACGCTTTATACAGAAATACATTTTCCATTTGTTAACGGTGACATTCATAGAATCATGACACTGCCTTCATTCATGTTCCAGATGATGATTGACAACAAACCAAAATTATTATTAAATTTTCATGAAAATAACTTTTGTAGAAATAATGATAAATCAACCTCTGTCATTAGTGACAGCAGAGTAACCAGGTCTGTTGTTGCTATACCTATACTAACCTGTAACAACTAGGGCTGTCAAATTAACGCGTTAATTTCGATTAATTAATCACAGAAAAATTAACGCGATTAAAAAAATTAACGCAGATTAATCGCACTTCTATAATGCCTTTTGACCCGGTGCAAAAGTGGTGCGGAGCTGCACTTGTAGCTTTGGGTGTGGGTTAAAGGGAGAAAGGTAAAGAGAGAAGCAAGGGAAAGGGGCCGACTCGAGGGCTCTATGGACGGTTTATGGGATGCATGAAGGTAGGAAGACATCTTACTTAATTCTCCGCAGTGTCCGTGCATTATTTATTTAGTGGGTGCAACAATGTAGGCTAGGTTCAAAACAGTAGTAGGCCATATCTCTCAATCTTCCTCCAATTTTGTTTGCTAGCTGTGTAGCACCCGCCCCGTGTGTGTGTGTGTGTGTGTGTGTGTGTGTGTGTGTGTGTGTGTGTGTGTGTGTGTGTCAATATTTTTGCCTATGAGTAGGCTACGAAATGGTGGCAGTGCAGCGCTGTCTGTTGTGGGAGATGGAAAGTCGTAATTTTGTCTGCTTGTTTTTTTGAGAAAATTCGGCGCTAGTTCATGTATAAAGCTGGCTGAGGGGAGGAGACAGAAGTTACGAGAGACGGAGAGCGAGCGAGCGCGCGCGAGAGAGAGAGAGAGAGAGAGAGAGAGAGAGAGAGAGAGAGAGAGGGAGAGAGACAGAGAGAGAGAGAGACAGAGAGAGAGAGAGACAGAGAGAGACAGAGAAACAAACTGTAGCAGGCTATACAGCTGTTTACAAACAGGTATAAAAGTGTCACATAAGTATGCGATTAATTTAGATTAATTAATCACAGAGCCTGTAATTAATTAGATTAATTTTTCTAATCGCTTGACAGCCCTAGTAACAACATATTTGCTTTTAACTTCTTAGCAGGAGCCCAAATTGGTCCATGACTGTATAAAATGGCTGACTGCTTGTGCACACATTTTGCACGAAACAACATTTTTTAAGATTGAGGGTTCAAATCTCAACGGGCTTCACTTAAATGACAACAAATCCTTTCATTAGTAACTGAAGTTACTGCAGTATGCACTTAAACCATCAAATCATCTACACTTTAAAAAAACATGGTAAGTATGTTATAAAGAAAACTTTAAGGTCAACCATTATGCAAAA
This sequence comes from Ammodytes marinus, assembly GCF_949987685.1. Taxonomy (NCBI): domain Eukaryota; kingdom Metazoa; phylum Chordata; class Actinopteri; order Uranoscopiformes; family Ammodytidae; genus Ammodytes; species Ammodytes marinus. The sequence continues at coordinate 25,134,237 of NC_137219.1, forward strand.
TTCACTTTTTCATCTCTTGTAAACATTCATATGGGTCCCTGGTTGAGAGAGATGCTCTTAAACGGAACATTTCAGACAGAGGCTGAAAAGAGGCGATTCATCAATGGCACTGTGAGGAATATAAAGGCTTTTTTGGACACTAAACCATGAAAACAGTTTCTAGTAGAAACCCAAATTATGGGGGCGCCCTTAGCTCAGTTGGTAGGGTGTCCCTCCCATGGGCCTCAGCCAGCAGAGGACCCGGGTTCGATTCCAGCCCACGGTCGTTCTCTGCATGTCACTCCCCTCTCTGCCCCATTTCAACTCTGTCTCTACACTATCAATAAAGCATATATATAATATATATATATAATATATATATATATATATATATATATATATAAACCCAAATTACAATTTTGAATCTGAAAATAATATGTGACCTTTAAATGACTGTATGTGCTTTGATGCATGTGTGAAACACACTAAGTGATAATTACAGATGGATCAAATGCTGCTGAATATGAGTGAAGAGGCCTGTTGACCTCTGTTTGACTTGTTTATGGAGGTGGAGGCATAGACATCCACTCAGCCATTAGTTGGGTTTACATGAAAGAGTGGGCAGGGAGTGGACTTTACTGGGGTCCAAAGGAAGTGATGAGGTGAGAAACAATCTAGCCCCCAGCTACAGAGAAGAGAATGGGCAGGAAGGGAGACCCTCACCCTAATCACAGAGGTTAGTGGCTCTAGGTCAGCTCTGCTTTAAAGTAAAGAGTGGCTCTGTCATTACCATAGTGACTAAATAGCTATAGGATTTCATTCCGACATAAAGAGCGGGAATATGGGCTGGGAATGTGCCTGTTTGTGTTTGTTGTGTCTAAAGAGAGAGAAGCCTGCACATCCCTTCCCGTCCCTATCTCTTCAGCTAGGGACAGAAACATGTATGATCTTGAATCAGCTGTGCCGTGCTGGTGGTGATCTTTTCCAGACACACATGCCTCCATCTTTAGATCCTTTGAATATATTTGACCTTTATCAGACATCAGGCCTAACCATGCAGACAACTCGTTTTGCTTAATTAGATACAGGCTGTATCTAATTAAGCAAAACGAGTTGTCTGTATCATACAGCATTAAACATGATGTCATATTTAGTCTCTCTCTCTCTATGGACAAAACATCCCACCAAACACAAACAAACACCATATAAAGCAAATGAAATGTGCACGCAGTCAGGATTTTCCTGTTAGCACTGTAGGTCCATATCTAGCTGTGAGAACAAACAGTGCTTTCACCACTACTGAGGTCAGAGGGATGAAATGTCAGTGACTAATAAAGTGAGAAAAATAGCAATCCCACAGAAACCTTGAGGCTACACACTCCTCACATATCTCTTCTCAGCTGTCAACACTTCCACACACACACACACACACACATTCTGAGGATGAGACCAGTGGAGACGTTTAATACATGAATTTGTGTGTACACAAAACTTTAGTGACTAAGTATTGTGATGCAGGACACATTTCCATGCACACAGACAATAAAATGTTATCTAATCTTATCTTATCCTAATTTATTTTCACTGATTGATAATTCACTTTTACAGTGATTATACAATGAGTTTTTTGGGCAATACAATGTAAACCATGTTCTACTATGCTTGCTATTCTACAGAGGAAACTTCTTCAACAGTGACTGTTTGCCTATTAAGTCTGACAGAACAGAGACACACTGTTTAAAGATCTATTGCTTTATCTCAGCAGCTAAATCAAATTGGCATGAAGGTAACTTACAGATATTTGAGGTTTTCCAGGTCTTCGAATGCCCCCCTGGGGACTCTTCGTATATGATTATTGTTGAGGAGACTAGGAAGAAAAAAATACAGGTTATTTTGAGATGATAAAATGGTCATTTTAAGAGGATAATACCATGTATATAACAAGTCAAAACGCAGTTCAGTGTGCATCACAGCTCTTTGCATCAGCAGATACCTGACTTGTTGCTGCGTAACAATATGTTCTTGGAGTTCTTGGTCAGTTTGCTCACATACTTGACTTTGTTCATCGGTTTAAAATCACGGGGGATGTGATTTAAAAATTGAGTGGTATAAATATATATATATTTTTAAATGTTTTGTTATTGCTTGTTCACTCTTTTTGTGTCGTACGTCCAAAAACATACCATTAACAAAACAATATTATATGCATTTTATAACCAAACTAAAGTAGATAAAAAATAAAAAATACAAGATCTACAGATCTACAGAGAGTGATTGTCATAGAAAAGGCTTTCCTCTTCAATGGACATGACATACATATGTCAACAGTTATACTGACTAATGTGACTGAAGACCGATAGATGTCAGAAAACTGTTCAGGGTATGAAGCCTTCAGCAGTCAGAGTGGCTGCCTGCACTGCTCTCCTGCCTTAAGGGACGTTGCTTCACTGTCAAACTAAATCCAAGCCACTACGGCCAAGCCCTTCAGATATTCTCATGTTTATTAACTCTTATGGATACATGTCTCAATCTACACATCTAACCTTTAGATGTTATTGCTCAAGGCCTTTGCAAATATTTGAATGAGGTGAGGTTTGATTTATCATAACAGTCAGCTGAACAGTCTAAATTGTGGTCTGTCAAGATACCAATATGGGTACACATAAGCTCAAGTATGCACACATTTCTTCAACATTTCAAGAATGTTGCAAAACTAATGTCTTACCAATGAAAAAAAAAGAAAAAAAACTTGGAACATTTCTGCTTTGTTAGCTTAGCAATGCACCATGTAGCAGGCTGGACATAGGATAAATAGCCCTGTGGGTGGAAGTGGAAAAATAAATTCCTTAGAGATTACGAGCCTGACCTACATGTGTGAAACCATGGCAGAACGGAGCAAGAATTTTCCTGTGTGTGCGTGTGTAATGCAAACAGGACTTTCCAGGGAAGTGACAATCATTTAACAGAGTGCTGTTTTAAGGAAATGGGCTTAATTCATATATAATAAAATGTCTTCTCGAGTCATTTCCTTTTTCTTACAGGACGTCCATATTGTTCAATACTGTAAGGAAACATAAAGAGCTTATACTATATTTCAACAAAAGCTGACAAGCATACATGCAGAGCAGAGACTTACAGTGTGTTGAGGTGCTTCAATCGTCTGAAGGAACCTGGTTGTAAATCCTTGATTTTGTTGAACCTCAGATCTCTGTGGAGCAGAACAGGAAGGGATATAATTAGAGAAAAGCTGTACATAAATGTAATATTACATTTGTACACGTCTGCACAAGCTGTAGTCCACAGCAGAGCATTCACGTAATAATCCTGAAGGATAATTGGACACATTACTCATCTCACAAACACACCTTTGTCAAGCTTTAATCATGAGGACAGATACTATAAGATTTGCCCCAAAGATAACAAATCACAAGGCTAGTCGCAGCAGTCAGCAGGTTTCACTACCTTTCTGCTAATATAAAGAGGCTGTGTAAAGGGTATAGAACATTTTGACGTGACACTAATCACTGATTCTCACATGAAATGACTTTCTGAACCAGGGAAGTGACACGCTAAAGACCCTGATACTGCATGACGCCCTGTGAGGGTGAAGTCACTTCTAAACCCCATGTGGCATTACCAAACACTGTGTGTGAAATTGGAACATTTCATCTGAATGGTGATGTTATGTTTGTGGAACTTAGGCTCTAAGCCATCTGACCTTCAACTGAGCCAGTTGCTTAATGTATTTTTACAAGATGAATTCCATAAGTAGAACCAGCCATTACTATGAGAAGCATATTCACTCACTCTACCAACTGTATGGTATTTACTGGTGCTTTAAACACAACAGCCATGTTAGACAGCAGTGCATTAGTTGACCCAGCATGTCATCTGAAAACGCCTCCAGCCAAAGACATGAAGACAGCATTTGGGTGGAACCATAAAGTGGATTTATCACTGCACAGAGGAAAGAGAGAATAACTACATGAACCTTTCTCTCTTAGAAAGATCAACTCCCCCAGAAACAGCTTGGACTGTCTACCAACATTCTTGTTAGCCAATGACCTAACAAAGTAAATACTGGGTCAAGCAGACATAACATACTTCACTTATTATGCAAAACTCTCGAGATGCCAGGGTGATGGGAATCTTGAGATAAGTTCCTTTATTTTAGCTTGGAAGAAAATAAATAGCTTTACTTTGCTCTTCTTCTGTTAAATAATGTCTGACAGCCTACGGTATCCATCCCAAGTATGCTAATGTAATTTAGAAGCTGTATTTATCCATTAACTTAGTATTCATCTTTGCCATTCCCCTTAATGCACAACAGGCAAAGCATCATAGAGCTTTACATTGACTAGAGTTTTCTTATATTTCTGTGAAAATGTAGGCCAAATTTAAAAAATCAACTGATTTCATAGCAAGTGAAATGTGTATGGGTCATTCCCTCTGTAAAAGCCCTTACATATGGATCCAATCACCGTGAGTCCAACATTTTCATATGCTCACTTCCTTTCATATAGACTGCGAGCTAGTGCAAGAATTCAATCAAAGAGCATTTCTGTAACTGAGTGCTTTGTGCAACTAGTGATAGTTCTGTTTCTGGGACCACTGTTACACGGTTGGTGAGAAACTTCATTAGGTTCTTACTGTCAAGATAATACAAAATAAAACTGCAGCATTGCTGATACAGCAGCTTCTGAAACATGGCTAGCTTTGACCAAACCATAAAACTTTTTCATCGGAAAGTTGAGTTAGAATCAACAGGTTTGATGCATTTGGAGCACTAAGAAAATGAGCAGTTATACATTTTGGACGGAGAGAGTGGTGAAGGTCTTCTATAGAAAGAAGAGGGATTACTGCTAGGTGAAGAGGCATGGTGCATGCACTGTCCTGACATGCTCAAACAGGGGCTGTTCTACTCAACTGCCTCCAGCTGGGAGGGGAGGGGGGGCTAGGCTACATGCTGGTTCAGGCAGCACACATCTCAGGTGCATACATGAAATGAATGTTTATGATTTCTGCTGAGAGAATTGTAAAGTCAAATGAATGGTCATGCTTACCTCACAGGATTTGTTGGAACCTTTAATGTTGGTTCAAACAGTATCCTTTGTATAATGGTCTACATGGCACTAGGTTTAAAAAACCTAACCAACTCATCTTTTCACACATGCATTATATATTCAACCCCCATAAGAGCTATGGAGTGGTTAAACTTTAGAGGTAGATTTAATCGGGCAGTTAATGGCATTATGAGATAATGGGCATCGACAGATATCTGCACTCACAAGGTCGATTAATAAAATTAATAAATCATGTCTGCTGACACTGAAGGCCGCCTCGCCAGTGTGGCTGGTGTGAAGCAAGTTACTTTATTTGTGTTTGTTTACCTAAACATTTACCTTGTATTTGTTTCAATTTTAATATGTCCAGGGAAGGCCAAATGCAATATACATTACAATTTTTTTATTTTCAATCTTTCTTTAAGAAAGATGCAAATGCAAAACAACAACAATGCTATCAGCATTATATAAGCGGCCATCAGCCGCCTGGCTATCTGAATATGGGTATTTGCATAGGCCATTGAAAACCCCTATCAGTTGACCACTATTACACTCATAACTGATTGCTGTGGGTGAATGAGGTTTGTTAATGGAACCATTTGTCCTGCTTGCTGTCTTTGTTTTTTTTGGGTGTGTGCGTTCCTTTGTGGAGAAGGTTAAATAAGGTGTGAAAAAATCAGCTGTAGATGGAAGGAGAGCATAGGCTCTGCTGCCCTGACAGTCCTGGAAATGTTGGAGCTGGTGACATCAGCACTGATTTAGGCTTCAGTGAGTGAGACTGAAACATGCCTTTAGATCACGGAATGGCAGCACTGTAATCTGAACTGTACTGTGTGTTTGAGTGATTGTTTTGGATGCAGATCTGTTCATAACAATCTTATGTATGTACGTGTGTGTGACGTGTGTGTGTGTGTGTGTGCATGGACTTATTTACACTGATACCGTCACCTCTTACTCAGATCAACACTTTTAAATGTTTTTAAGTGTAATTTTTAATGCTTTATTAGATAGAGACGGAGATAGGTTGGAAACAGGAAAGAGAGGGGAAAGACATGCAGCCAAGGGCCATAGGCTGGAATGGGACTTGGCCTTAAAAGTGTAGTATACTGTGTTCAGAGAATGTGTGAATTTGAATTTGAACTAACTGCGGCGTTATTGACGCTCAGAGTGAATGTTCCAGCTGTCCAGACCCGAGCGCATTGGCAACGGTTGCTGGGCCCATGACCAAGTAGCGTGAGATAGGGTGGCTCGCACCAAGCCACTGGGTTTCTATAGCCATTTTTCAGAGCTTCTGTGGTGTATTAAAACTGTACTTTTTTCAGTGCACACACAATACGGACAGATAGCGGATGCTTAGTAGATATTCGCTGATTTTGACAAAATAAATGGATTTCAATGACTGAGTATTCCTTTAATGGTACGCACTACCAGTTGAGCTGCTGGGAGCCAAAGCAACACAGCTGTTCTAAAACATTACATACTAAATAAGATCTACACTAATACCAATGCTTCTCTTCCAGGCTTTAAAGAAAGACATTCACACTTGTTTCATTACAATTGAACAGGAAGCAATGACTATAGTTTGTCAGAGGAAGAAGATGCTTTTGTTGCTTTGTGATGGTCTATTGTCAGGCAACAAGGAAAAAGCACTGGAGGAGAATGAGTCAGTCCACAAAGGGAAAAAATACAGGAAGAAGTTTGGAGGACATTTAGTAAACAAGGCACTGTGAGACATTCTTCAGCAAATAGTTCATTGGGCCACTACTGTAGGATGTTGTCACAAAACAAGATCGCTGAACTTCTTATTATAATATTTTTGCAACTTCTAAGATGAGTCTGTTAACTCCCATTAATGTGTTTTGATGGCACTGTGCCATAGGGTATAATAAAGCAGCAAGGCTAACAACCTTGCAGAGGAGCAGACAGACTTTTTTGGTTTTGCCTAAACAAAAAGCCAGAAAGTGAACAGCTTATCTGATACAGTAATGAAGACGGCATGGGAATGTGACTCCAATAATGTGGGTAAACCAATGATCATTTGAGTTTTTGATAGAAAAAAGTTATTAGTCATTTACCCACAGGATGGTCGGCCAACGATTTAACACGCCGCCATGCTGATAAGAACAGAGCCAACAGAGAAATGAAAACAGATTTTTGAATGAAAATGCAAAAAGCCAGATATTTTCTCCTGCAGAGCTTGTAGGCCTTCTGTACTTTCCAAGTAACTGAATGCATGATTTTACCATTAAGTTCCTTTGTTTGCATTGCAGCTTTTTGGCATACACTACACTCAAGACTTATATTTCTCAAAAGATAATTAGAATGACCTATGTATAGTAGACTAGACTATGCTGACAATCTGCCTCCAGTGTTTTAGCACACTGTATCTGTGTCTACTGTAGGTCCAGTGAGTGCACTGAGGTGATTTAGGGACAGAGTAACTCTTGCTCCACACAGGAGAATTACAGTAATTATTGGTCAACATATTATAAGACACATTTAACATGACCGTACATCTACTCAGGCTATGTCTGCACTAAGCCATCTACATTTTGAACGGCTATATTTGTGTGAAAATGATTTGTGCAACATTAGCATTTTCAGGTCTTTTTTGGAGAGACCTCCACTGTAAAAATCCAAGATCTCTCTTGATTTTCACTTGGCAGTCAATTGAAGCATCCCTCACAGCCAGCATCAGTTTAGGAGTGGGCCAGGCAGCCCAGATGGACAAATCATCATGTCATGATCAGGACGGAAACTCTTTACCAATCTGTATAGGCTACGGACACATCTGGCTACTCTGCCCAGTGACAGCCCGAATAGACTTTACTCTTCCCCTGCTCTCACTTTTCACCTCTACTGTCATTGTAATGCATTCCACTGTTCTGTTTCTGTATTCACACTGTTGAACCAATATGAAGTACTTCCTTGACCACGGCCCATAAACATTGCATGTTAATGTCCAAGCAGCCTTACGGTGGTGATCAAATTTATTTTATTCTTTTATCATTATTATTTTTAAGTATATGCAATGTTGTCTAACAAAATCCCCACAGTACATTTCAATCATATCAATAAGTGATCAAATGAAGTAAATGATCATGTCTGTCTTTGCTTGGACAACAGTGACACTGACAAGTAACCATGTACCTTATAGCCAGGCATGTCAGAGGTTTGACACACTCTGTTATCACAACAGTGAGACTTATGCTGGATTGTTCTGTGTCTGGCTGACACTCACATAGGAAATGCTCAGTTTGGATTCTATTACAATTAAATCCACTGGCTTCCTTTCCAAACTTTCCAGGTATTATCTGAGCCTGACAAACTAACAGTATAACAGATTTGACTCAATTCACCATTTTAGAAGCCTAGATCAAAACTTGCATTAAAGCTGCTTGTAGCAAATGTGTTAAATGTTGAATATCTTAATAGTTTCCCATTCAATATAACATTCAAACAAAGGATAATACATCCTCTAATAATCAAATGAAAGTGGAGCTAAGAGCCATAGAACAGTGTAGTGTATGGCACTGCCAGGATTTTACCTGTGTGTTCTATAAAATTATTTGCTCTACATTAACATTTAGTAAATTAGCAGTCCAATCCAGGTACACTATGCTGCTCACGTATGGGAACACAGCAAGTGATTGGAACTCTTTGTTCTCTAAAAATGAAGAAGACAGCTCTGCTGTAGAACGGTGAACTGGTGAGGTGGTGGAACTATTTCAACAATATACGTATGTCCACCAAAAGCTGCACATACTGGAGTCAATTAGACTAATATCAACATCTAAAACAGTGCCAATAAACATACAACATTCAATGTGTGCACTGGAGCTGGCAAAGGTCTGGAGACTACTGCTGCATCCATGTGTTGTGTCGTCTGTAGCTGATTTGTCAGACTTTTGCTATGACGTTGTGTTATTGCTCAGAAATGACGACAACATGTGTGAAAATAAGTGGAGCAAGCTGGAGTGAACTTGTTAAATAATAAACTACTTTGATAGTAGCATCAGAACATATCTGGCACTGCCACTATGTTCATATCTGCCTCCATGACATTGACCATACATTTCTATTTATTCCCAAAGCAAGCAGAAATGTTATGCAGAAGTGTACAAACAGGGACTATAGCTGCAAGCTTTCTGTACGTTCTGAGGTCTGAACCAGGATGAGTGAACCTGGCTGCTGCCTAACTCAAGCAGCATCTGAATGCCATGTGTGGACCTCTCCCTCTCTATTCAGGGAGGTCATTTGGCTCTGTGACACATGCCCAACTGGGTTTGCTAAGGACTCTCAGGGCTGCGTGAGTCATTCTAGTTAAACAAGAACATGGCTGGCTCCTAGATTGGTTGGAGGTGCAGTGAACCAGGACTTTCAAAGATGGTTGCAATGCTTCTCTGCATAACACATCCTGAGTTCAGAATGACAGAGGACCTCCTGTCTAGTCAAGGGAGTGCTGGTGCCCAACAAGAGCCCATCACATTTCTACAGAGCCAGAATAATTGCATTTACAACTAAAATGTGATTTACATTAAAATGAGTTAAATTAGATATGATTGTAATACACACTACACTGTCTTTTAGCTGTAGATACAGAGAGCAGTCACTACTGTAACAGAAAGCTGACCAGAGAGCCTGAAGGGGTAATGTTAGTGTACAGTCATTTGGGAACAATCAGCAGAACTAATGACCTTTGGCCTGGTATGGCCCTTCAAACTACACCATTAACCGTCTTGAGGCGTTTCCTTAATCATTGTCCCATCTAGGGATGTTCTTGTTCTAGCTTCTCTACCATAGCTCCATCAACATCAACTTTCACTCATTGTCATCCTGGGACTTCTTTCTTTGTTGTGGCTATTATAACAGTTCCATAAAGGATGTCACTCACTTTACATGATCCAGAAATGTACGCCATCTTAAAACCTATGACATAATATATGAGCAGTTAAATTAGATCCAAGCTTAAGATAACCAGAGTACAGCATTTAGTAAGGACACATTCAATCATTTAGAAGACAATGAACCAGTATCCCTAAATGAGGCAGCTGACTTGCATTGGATGGGCACAGGAAGGGGGCGGCAGAGTTCCTTTCAACAACTATCTTAGACCCAATCGCCCTGTGCAAATGAGCAAAGCTTTGGGGATTTCTGGCTTTACATTCCATAATGCTGCAGAGACGGAGCGCCTCACAAAGCCTGACTGCAGCAAATTCCACACAATGGAACTCAACGTTCCCTCCCTGACCCACCAACACTGTCACTCAGTCAGGCCGGGCGATGAGCAGGGTGAGGGGGAAAGACATTAAGACATTTAGGCTGTCTGCTGCTGACCACCAGGTAGTCCTCCATGCACAGCTAAACAGAGGCTCTTCTTATCTCAGTCACTAAGGGCGCACTCACACTAGGGCCGCTGTTCCCAAGCTTATTTGCATACTAAAGTCTAGAATGTTTGGCTAGTGTGACCACGCCATCCGTATTCCAGCACGGAACACCCCCTTGGCCACGGCACACTTTGGAGAGGTGTGCCAGAGAGAACGGCACAGATGCTAATGAGATGACTCGCTGGATCAGTCCATGCGCGACCCTTCTTCCCCACAAAAATTGTAAACAATGGCGGCAATAGGTTCATGAGTGGGGAGTTTGCTAGAAAGTGGAGAGTTTGCTAGAAATTTGGGCCAGCGACAGTATTCAGTCGCAGCCATGGTCGCAGCTGTAGTAAGACCCACAAAAATTCGGAGGTGTTTGGGGCAATCCGCGACTACTGTGGTTCTCCATTGTTGTTCTACTAACTCTGGAAGTGAGTACGCTTGGTGATGACGTATGTATCGTATTACGATGTGATGACGTATGTATGAAGGAGCAATCGTGCCCGGGCCACAGCCTTTGGGAGCAGTGTGATCACTGGTTGTGCTTAAGAACTTCAATCATGAGTCATGACAGTATTCAAGAAAGTCTTACCAGTCACCAGGATTTATTTTTATCGTGAAAGCCTACGACACAACCTTTGACCTGTCATTTCTCATCCAGCCAAATAAAGGGACGTTGTGGATCCGATATATTGCGACAAAGTCTAGCTACTAGCTAATGAACTAAAGTAAAAAAAGGCACTTTTGTGAGACTTAATAACGGGATAATGTATGGGTAATGGGTTCAGGGAATGTGGATGGGTGCGGGTTTGTACAATTGGAGGTACTTGGAAGTACCTTATTTCAGTCGCAGTAGGCCTACTAAGTTAGTTACCAAATCCTAGCCAATATAACCAAATAGGGAACATGCGGCTGCTAACTTGACATAAATATCCTCTGTTCAGTGACAAGCTTACATAGTTGTAAGACTTGTTGAGCCTTTTTCTGGAGCTGCTGTTGTACTACCATCAAAACAAGCAGTTTGTCTTTGATGTTGGCATCAAGGGCTAATGTTAAATGAATCATTTTTCCAACTGCAGCAAATCCCTGAGAAGATATGCAGCAGTGTCATTACAGAGAAAAAATATAATTTACTATCATGGCTCAAACAGAAATTCCTTAGAGAAAACAGCTGAAAAACAAATGTAGGCTAGAAAAAAAATAAAAAAAATCTTAGGAAAAAAACATCCATGTTTCTGGGTCCAAGTGTCCTGTAAGCGTTTGGCACAAGGCCCATGCAGTAGTACGTTTGAGCCAAGACCTTTTATTCTCTGGCCCAGAGGAAACAGGAAGACATGTTTTGCTTTCAAGAAGTTTAACACACACTGAAGACAGAACATTAATTGTTTGAAACTACTTAAGAAAAACTGTGATTTTTTTTTCTTCATACAAGGGATTATAATTATCTGTAATATAAATTTGTCATCAGGTTACGCTACCTTTTTGCTAACAGCCTACATGATGGATCATCTCACACACTTTCTTTTACATACTTTCATTTTAAATTCCGTGCCTATAACCAAAGGAGACATTACTGCAGGCCATGTGTCGATACAACACAAACTATTATTAATCCTGCCAAGCTCTCACTGGAGGACTATGGCTGCTAGATTATATTATCACTTGAAAGCTAATCACAAAATGGAAATACAAGCTGTACACTCCTCCATAAACAACCTCTGTTGAAATACTCTCTTGTTAATAATGCCCTGTGACTACCATGATATGAGGCTTCATTTAATCAGCCACAGCAAGCTAACCACAAACTGCAAGGACACTACTCTTCCTCACATTTAGACATTGCCTAGTGAGCTCAAGTTGGGTGTAAAGGAGTTTTCCCACTGCAGACCAGTGATGTGTTGAACACTTTATAGAGCAGAATGAGGAGAAGGCCTGGCCGGGTAGGAACTGCATTCATGTCCTGACATGACAACGCAGCAATAGCGACAAGTGGCTGCAGCTTCAAAGCTCACCAGCATGAAAGCTTGTGTGAAGCCACAGCCTGCTTTCCTGCTCTGTTCAACCCTACAACACATGTACACACATCCTTCACCAGACCTAAACAATCCTTCCATTGCTGCTGTGGTGAAGGGTGGACTGGTATCTGGGCAGGGTTACACCATGGCCTCCTTCAAGGTTGTGGGCTGACCCCATATGGTAGCGGACAAGGCTAATTCTCAGTATGCTGCTGCGGTACAGGCTGGCTGAGATGCCCCTTTGTCCCCCTGCTTTCAGGCTGAATGAAGCTATTTAAAGGCCAATACATTATGGAGCAAAATGCACAACAAGATTGCAGCTCGGGCCATGACAGACAAAGGGTGCCACATATTTGGAAGATTGGACAGATCTCCGCTGTTACCTCTGATAGTGGCTCTGGGAAACTGCAGCAAGCTTTGTCAGAAAGGAAATTGTTTGGCTGGGTGGCTAAGCAGAATGCTCTAGACAACCAGAACACACTCACAAGTGCCTGTCAAGTAGGAAATATTCCCTTCCTTTGAGCAAGGAGGGAAAGTCAAACATGGAGTTTAACCTGTGTGCAACAAAAGCCCTTCCAAGCACAGAGGCAGCTTGTCTGACTACAGAGAAGGAAGCCAGCTTTAGACAATTGTGTCTCTATCACAATGTGGTGCGAAAATCCAAAGCAAAGCCAGTCCCTAAACTATCACCTTAAGTAGGCTACATATTTCCCCAGAACATGAAATTGAGACAATAGTCTTGGCCAGCGGGCTCCACTGAGTGTGATACCATCTACTTTGAATATGTATCACTTACTGTATGTGTGTTTCATTATAAGTCTTTAAAGTTTGTGTCCAAGCTATGTTAACACTAGACGTGCAGTTTCATACAAACATACAAACTCTGTGGGACAGTTCCCTCTATTAAAGAGGCTAACCCTCCACATTGCTTGCTGCTGACATCACCAGCTGTGTGACCCTAAAAAGCCTTTTCATTAACCTCTAAAGCCAACAGCTGAACTCACTGGCAGGTGTCAGAACCTTGAGGAAAAACGTCCCGACAGTGTAATAACCTCTGCACAGTCCCCAACAAAATATATGATTTTCATGAGCTTTCTTTGATTTAATCTTAATTGATTGATTCAAGAGTTTTCCTTTTCAAATAAAAGTTTTTACTCTGTCATGAAGTAATGCAAACAATTTCTAACTTTACTAAAGTCTTCAAATGTGGAGAGAGAAAAAATGCACAGGCTTTAGGCATTCATTGCATTCCCTGTCCAGTGTGCCTGGAGGCTTGGTTCCGTTAGATTTAGGGAGAGAGAGAGAGAGAGAGAGAGAAAAAAAAGAAAGAAGCTACTTACAGAATGGTGGTCTGAGGATTCACTGCTGGTACGGTTTCCAAGTTTAGATGCATACATCTCACGGTGGTTCGGAAACACAAGCAGCGACTCGGACAACTAAACACGAGCTGCGGTCCGCTGGCGAGCAACAACAAAGCGGCTGCGGCGAGGAGACACGGAGAGGAGAGGTGGCCGGCCCGCAGCAGCGCCATTGCTAGCAGTGAGCTGAGAGCACACAGAGCGCCAGCTGCCCCTCTTTCTGTCTCTCTCTCTCACACACACACACACACACACACACACCAACGAGTCAGCGAGCACTGGAGAGAGAGAGAGAGAGAGAGAGAGAGAGAGAACACTGTGCGTTATAGTCCCAAACAATGGAAGTCCAACACATAGGCTTGAACACTGATGGAGATAACAGTAAAAAAAAAAAAAACTTACACAGGAGAGTCCTCCATTGAACAGGCTCCCTTTCTTTAATTACAGCTCAAAAGTAACAATATGTCCTCCATAAGTCCATAAGTAGCTAAATGTGTATCAAAAGTCAAACTAGCCTGCTTATTTGTCAGGCCTCTGTGGGCGGCTTAGTAGGTTGGCCTAGTGTTGTCTATGTTGTAGCTGGTCAAATACCGAGGGCAGTGAAGCCTACCTTTAAAAATGGCAAAAAGTGAATATGAAAAATAAACCAAAGGAGAAAGCTCATTGTTTTGTTGCAAGTTTGGAGTGGCCGCTTAGTTTGACGTGTTTTCGTTAGTCGACGGTGGAGTGTTCAGAAACTAAACTTTGCAGCTAACGTTAGCGATAAACGGTCAGTTTAACTTTGAGCTAATAGTGAACAATGGCGTCGTTATTTTTGACATAAGATTCACTATCATAAAACTAGCCTATTTGTAATATTTGTAATACATATGCCTATTACTAATACATATACAAACTATTATGATATGATTGAAAAATTAATTTGACCTCTTCTTGAAGAACAATGTTCTTGAAAAAACTGCAGACTCATTAGCATTTTGTTTTATCACACCTGTGGCTAATTAGGTACAGTCAATAAGTAGCCTAGGCGACTAAAGCACCAATCAGAAGTGAAACAGGAAGAACCATATGTGTCCTATGCATGTAGGCCAATCTACTCCAGCCTGTATGAGACATCAAATCGAAAGAAAATATGAAAACTAATTGAGTTTATGCAGTAGCTAGGTCTAGGATTAGGCTACCAAATCTATTGGATGCCATTGTTAAAACATTTTTTGTTTGTAAATAGGCCTACAATATAGGTTTCTGTTTTGTTGTATAGGTGCAGGCCTACTGTGTAACTGATACACATTTAAGTCACCAAGAGCTCGATTTACATGTGTGTGTCAACTTATAACTAGGCCTATAGCACTTACACGCCACAGCGCTGCTTTGTTTAAAGTTGGCTGACACCTGCTGGTAATTGAAGGAACAACACAGGCCTACATATCAATATGCTTTACAGGCCCGAGACAAAAACGCTACTTAGGCTAAGTTTTATCTGATGTGTCATCACACATAGGCTATGATGATAGAGGCCAGTCTTTGAAAATGTGTTCTGTAGGCCTACATAAATGCCAACATCAGATAGCCTACACGTGTCAAACGATCAAAAAATGGACGAAGAGATTCTAAAAAAGAGGACACGTGTAGGCCTACCTAATTTGAAGTGTATTGCTGTATAGTTGACTTACTAAATCCTGTGGCATTGCTAAGGTTTGCTGGAATTTGATATATTTTAAGTTCATTTACAGGTTGATAGATGATCTAAAGTTCCCCACAAGCTGTTTGGATTCAGACTTACTAATTGCTGAGAGACACATCTTATCCACTCCAGGCTGAGTGGTCAGATACTGCCATTTGAAACAATATAACACCCTTTTTATTTCAGTTCAAATCATGCTGCTTTCTGCACTCAGGGCACGGGTCTTAAGTGTACTGTAGCAGGCTATAGGGGAGGGCAGGGAACCCAGACACTAAGATCAGCGTGGATGTGTCCTGGCTATAGTTGTAGGTGGTAACGACCATCTGACTCAGTGTGGACTTCCCCATTGTAAACTGTGCTCCTTCTAAGCGTGTCATTTGTGGATGTGGGATCTGTAGCCTATTAAGCAGGGTCAGCCAGAGTACTGGGGACAGATGCCTGTTAACCTATAAGCAACAAAAAAAAACTGTGATATGAAAACTACAGTACATACTGTGTTTCATGCCATGAGATAGAGCTTTTTGCCTTGCTGCATCGGCTACACCGCAAACGTTTGATACAACATTTGAAAAAGTGGAACAAGGCCTGAAGAAGATAAGGAAAGTGTACTTGATGTCCAAGTCAGTGTGTCGCTCTCAAGTGACACAGAGAGGATTGTCTTTATGAAGACCTGAAGCAAGATGTAGGCTACATGAAATCTTTGACTGTTGCATGGTATTTCTTTAAAAAAAATCAGGCTTTTGATTAAGTCTTTTAGACATGTTACAGTGTTTACAATACTGTGGTAGCAACCATGTCAGGTGTCTAAATAAAGGCAAAAATACTTTACAAAAACGCAGTGCTAAACATTAAGAACATAATTGAATTACTTACTTATACTTAAAAAATATACAGTGACAGTCACATTATCCACACATAAACTAATACACGTGTGCCCTTCAAGGTTTATGTACCCTCCTTGCCCAGTTAGTATGCATACGAGTAGTAACAGTAGTCATGGAAAAACATAGTTCAAAGGGATTCAGATCATTCTTGGGATGCCCCATGTAGCGTAACGGTTAAAGCCTTTACCATGTAACCGCAACATTCAGGGTTTTTACTATACAACCAGAGGGTGAAAACTGTCCCATGCTTTCTCCCCTCAAAAGTTGAGTCAGCGATTCTGGAGAATGCATTTAGTCAAAATCAGTGAATATATCCTCACGATCCTCAATCTGTCCATAATGTGTGTGCACTACAAAAAAAAAACTCATACACAGCCTAAGCTCTGTAAATGGGTACGTAAACAAAGAGTCCCACCGTAGCTGGCATCATGCCCGGTAGCGTTTACAGAGCCTAGGCTATGTATTTTCTTTCACACACACAGTACAGACAGGAAGCGGATTGTGAAGAGATACCTACTGATTTTGGCAAAAAAGCATTCTCCAGAATTGCTGACTCCACCTTTAATGAGAGATCCCTAAAACACCCTTTCAACTGTTAGTCAGCTCCTAAATGGCAAAAAAAAAGAGTCCGTTTGTAAAACAGGGTGCAGGCTATACTGCTCAGCCCATTAAAAGAGGCTCTGGACGACCTTAGTCTAATCTGAGAAAATGACTCATAGTGACATCACTTGAGTTTAGGTTTAGAGTACAACTTTAACAGTAGACCTGACACAACTTACCCCGACCACACAAAACCTCCTGATGAAAAAATACAAAAATGACCCAAAAGAAAACCCAAAACAATTATGCTCAAGCAATGTTTTTCTTAAAATTTTTTACTCTTATAAAAAATCTCATATTTATTTTCTTATTTATATTCAAGCCTCATATTCAATAAGTAAAAAAACTCTGCTGCTGTGAAGAGTGAAATGATCCTGTTCCTTGAAACAAAACAAAGATCTGTTGTTTGTGTGTTTGTTCTAGAAACCTTTAAATAAAGATTGGGGGTTTGGTAAGGGGCTATAGGTAGGGAATGCATTATAAGTCAATGAAGGTCCTCACAAGTATAGGAAGCCATGTTTTTATCAGTTTGAGTGTGTATTCTAGAACACACACACACAGCAACAACAACCGAAAAGTAATGCACATTTTTAAAACATAACATCATTTGCATAAATTTGCATATACACATTCTAGAACCCTACACACAATGGTGACCATGACATATTTAGAATAGAACTATGTGATGTCACCGTTTAGAGTAGAGAAAAGGTTCATTTCAGACACAGACACCTGAATGAGCACAAGTATTATTATTACACATCCTCCTCAACCTTTGAATAGAAAACTACAACTGAAGACCTGAGAACTACAATATATCTGACACCAGAGCAGATATTTAAAGAATAATGCATCAACCGATAGAGGTACAGTATTAATAATAATCAACTAACTGACTACAATAATTTTTACATGACACACAGACAGACAGACAGACAGACAGACAGACAGACAGACACAAACAAACACCTAGCTACCTATTTACTTTTGCATGAAAAAGTTCAATTTTTGAGACTACATTGAATGTAAGATGGTATATGCTTTTTTTTGCATTGCATTGATTTTACAGCTAAGGAAAGTTTGTTTATTCAGTTATGAGAACATACCTTGCCCCAGCTGTCCTGTTAATCCGAACCCTACATTTTTACTAGTGTGATGTCACACTAGTAAAATGTGCGGCTAGAAAGTGAGACCATAAAACACTTTTTCTGCCTTTTCTCAGGCTAGGATGAACCGATTTCTAAAATGTTTGCACATTTCTACTACATAGGATCTCACAGGTCAATACACCTTCATATTTCCACGGGTGAAGTAGGTCTTTAAACAACAGAAAATGTTTCAATGGCTGAACTTCCTTTTTCCCCCCACAGTATGATGACTATCTGAGCCCAATGGAGGCATGGCTAGAGCGGGTGAGAGACTCAGAGCCCACGACCATCAGAAAGAGACGCAAGAGAAAGGCAACAAAGGCCCAGGCCTACCTGGCTGCCATGTTGGGGGTTTACGACGAGAATATTGAATATCCCAAAACCGATTCAGACCACGGAAAGCTGGCAAATATATATGAAGAGGAGGAGGTACTAGAAAGGTAGGAGGATTTGTAACCTCTGTGTGTGTGTGTGTGTGTGTGTGTGTGTGTGTGTGTGTGTGCGCGCACACGCACGCGTGTGTTTCTTTAAATTAATGAAATTTCAAGTTTTGAGGAAATGGAAAGTGAGGATTATTATTTTTTCTAATTGTCTTCTAGGCCCTCAAGTTGTTTAAGTATGGTATCGGTATGCTACTCATCTGATTGGGACACAGACACTGAGGATGAGAGAGAGGCAATGCAGCCAGCAACATGTGTGAATGTAATAGACTTAATTCCCCTCAGCCCACCATCCAAACCCCAGGATTTAATGGTGAGTAGTCCTGTTGTATTTTCTATTTAATTATTAACGATTCTTTTTTTGGCATTTTTTTATGCTTTTTATTATTAGACAGTGTGGAGAAACAGAGATGAAATGATGTCACTTTAAAGATGCTACAAGCAACTTTTAAATAATTTCTTAGATATCAAATATTTCCTCTGATGATCATAAATTACATGTAACAGCAAACAAGACCATCAGTGCAAAGAAACATATTTTTTATATAGTTTTTCTTGATGCCTTTGTCATGGGGTATACTAGTATACTCTCACCCAGGAACAATAGCTGGCGTAGTAAAAGCACTACCGCTTTTGTCCAAAGGGGGACACGCTAGAATTAACACAAGCTGAAAGTTCCTCTGTGCACCTTTTTTAAATTCAGTGATAGCTTGTTGATATATAAAAAAAAATTGTTAAATCGTTTTTAATTCTGTTTCCACTTTATTTATAAAACAGAAACAGACGCCCTTCCCAACCGGCATTATTCGTATCCGGGTCAGAAGTCTAGAGGAAGACACTACCCAAAACCTGGAATATTTGGACGATGTGAAACCAGCCGACGTAGCAGGGGATTTGTTTATCGAAGATTTTGTGGATGAGGAGGAGGAATACAAACACATCCCAACAAGCAAGTCTTCCCAGAAGCCAGTGCAAGAGAAATCCCGAATTTCAACCGAGCAAATGGGTTCACTGTCACCGTTCCAAATGGCATTTAAGAACAGAGTAAGACCAAACTGTGACAGGAAGACAGATGAGATCATTGGCAAGGTAAATCGGAAAAGCAAAAATAATATAACGTTTAACTACATACAGTACAGCACCGGAAAAAAATGAAGACACCACTCAAAAATGTTCAGTCTCTTGTTTTACTATGTATAGGCATATGTTTGAGTAGAATGAACATTTTGATATTAAAATATAAACTACTGACAACATTTCTACCAAATTCACAATAAAAAATAAATAAAAAAATATTGTCATTTAGATGCATTTTCAATAAGTTTAGAAGAGATAAAGATTTAAGAAAAATCCAGACTGGTCCCTTCATCTTTTCCAGGGCTGTAGGTTCATTTTTCTTCTTTTATCTTATAGCACTATAACTTTGTTTTATTCACTGTTTGTTTTTCCTTTAACAGAGCACTGAGAAAGACAGAAGAACCCCGTCTATTCTGAAGAGAATTTTTCTCCGCTTCTTCCGGAAGAATTGAAGAACTGACTTTTTATTTTATTTACTCCCCCCGCCCCCCGAATCTCCCCTCACCCCTTACCCTGCCCTGGGTGTGTGTGTGTGTGTGTGTGTGTGTGTGTGTGTGTGTGTGTGTGTGTGTGTGTACCCCTCCCCTTACCTCCTTAGTATAGCTCCTAGCCCCTTAGTCTAACTGATGTCTGAATGTGTGTGTGAATGGGTGGATGGACTGCAGTTAGGTATATAGCAATTTGAGTGGTCTTCGGACTAGCAAAGCGCTATATACCATTATATGTAAGTCAGTCCATTCACCGTTAAGTTAGGGTGGGTTTTTTGTTTTTCTTGTGTCTGAGCAGACCCCCTCTCAAGTTACTTAGCACACTTGGGAGGGGGTCAGAGCACGGGGTCAGCCATAGCACAGCGCTGGCCCTGACACAGTGCCTTGCTCAGGGACACAATGGTAGAGATGGTGGGGGATTCCAACCAGCGACCTCATGGTTACTGGGAGGCCCCCTTTACCCTCTGGCAGGGACATCCTACCATTGCTTACCACCTTAACTTAACTGTGTGAATGTGTGTGTGAATGCGACTGCCATATATAGCAATTTGAGTTTTCCAGTCGGACTAGCAAAGAGCTATATATGTGCAATACATTTAATATGTTTTTACCCCCCCCCTCCTTTTATTTTATTTAATTTTATTTGTCCAATAAAAACTAAATAATTTCCCCATTGAATTCCTGTGTTGTCGTCCGTCTAGTTGATAAATGACAAACTATGTGTGTGTGTGTGTGTGTGTGTCGCCAGTCATGAAAGTCCATACCATGCAAGGAGGGAGGGCTTAACAACATGCACTACAAAGTTCTATGCAACATTCTTTGTAAGCTCTCTTTTGTTCATCCCCCTACTTTATAGAAAGAGCAATACTAAATGGCCAGAGTGCTGTTTGAAGAAAAGTTTACACCGCAACCAGAGAGAGAGAGAGACAGTGAGATAAGGAAAGATCAATACGGAACAGGCCAGGGCCTTGTAGCCTTCTTGAATTGCTCCAATATGAAGTGGATCGTACGGTGGCCATAAAGTGCAAAACACAACGGCAAAAAGGAAAAAACAGGACAACAAAATACAGCAAAAAATAAGAAAAAAACAACCAATCACAAAACACAATGACGAATAGGACAACACAATAACAAATCACAAAACTTAACAATGTAAACTTCTACTGGAAAATGTCGGGCCTATCTGCCATCATGGGATCCTTGTGGAGGAAGTTCGTTCAAGGTTGGAGGTCAACTCAGGTGGAAGAATATTTCAGGAGACTTGGGTGAATTATGAAGCGATATTTATTACAGGCTTGGCCAAGGAGAACCAAACTGCAACTCGGGTGACTTGCACTTCAATTCTGACAGACACATCCTGAGAGCTGTGTATTAACCTTGTGCTATCTCTATCACCTCCCCGGCTCGGGCACCAAGCGTACCAATGTTTTGGTTCAGAGCTGAACACATTGAACCATAACATTCTGGAGTAGAAGGAGATGAGACTTTATCTATACAGCTGACATATATATATATATATAGTGTGCGGACGGGTGTCGGTTTGTAGCGTTCTCTCTTGTGATTGGATAAAATTTTGGGATACTACATAAAGTTTAATTGCTTATTACATGCAGAACAGCTGACTAAGAGATCGGCTTTATGAAACGCGCACATCGTGTAAGTGATTACTGTATGAATAAAGAGCGATTTAACACTTATATTAATATAAATAAACCGCTTACTTCACCTTTAATTGTTGTTGTGTTTTGTTGTTGTGTTTTCTTATTCACCGGTGTGATTTGAACTTCAGGGCCACCGTAGGATTGTCTTGTCTACTCTAAATGACATTTAGAATTGAGTGCATATATATTGTACTTAATGAGTTGGTCACACAAAGGTATCTCAATAGAAACGTGTAGCAATAGTAGCTTGCTTTAGTTGTTTTCCACTGCTCCTAAAGTAAGGAAATTATGACCTGCACATCAGTGGTTATGTGTTGTATGTAAAAGTAACCTCATGAATCATCTTTGGCAGTTGCATAATATAAGGTGTATTATTAGTTTTGGGTTTGCTGACATCTAAGTTGAGTATGTTGAGTGTAACAGTTTACAACATTCAAATAACGATTATTTAACAATGGAGTGAATGCTGCACCAATGAACACGCACAAAAAAATCATTTTACAGGCTTCTGGCAACACATGTTTGTCTTTATTCAGAGTAAGATGTGTCAACATCCAGCATGACAAAAATTGTACAAAGTTCACAATTTATAAATGAAATATCACCGCAACTTGTGATCTCACACATTTATAGCAAAATTAAAATGTCAACAAATCCATGCTGTGTAGTACAAAAATAAATTAAACTTCAGTTCCACAGAGAGCACAATAGTTTATACAAAATCCTGTCTTTGTTATTGGTCACTGAAAACAATCTCCAAAAAATGAACTGGCTCAAAAGAAATAATAAACTTTTTGATGAATTCACAATAAGTTATATGAAAGTCAGCTTTCCTAAATATGTGACCACCTGTTTGTGTTTCCCTAGAGATAGTCACAGATAACTCTATTCAGATTTTGTTATCTATGTACCAACATGAGAATGAGCAGCCGGTTTGTGCTTTAAAATCCCTTTTTCCCTTTTGTACTGATAATGAGAATTCATTCAAAAACTGGTACTAGCTATTACTCTACTGAAGCATTACTATATTGGCAAAAAGCTGCAGACACGATGCTGTGGACAAAGGCGTATGCAGTCATGGTTGATGGGTAGTAGAGCCCTCGACGAGGACAGTAAAGTACAATAAATGAGATTCAATCAGGTGAACGACAAGCACCTTTTGCATTAGCTCTCAAAAAAGGCAAATTCTGAACATGATCGCTAACAACTAGAAGAGCAGAAAACGGAGGGCAGCATACAGTCCGGCAATGCGCTGGAATGTATCACCCCTCCGGAGGTCTTGTCCACCATTTCTTCTGCTTTTATTTTCTTTTCTTAAACCTTGAATTGATTGACTATTTAATCCTTTGTACAGTGATTAGATATAAAGTGCTGCTGGGGGGATAACTTCATCTTCCTAAAAACATAGCAAAAAAATAAAAATGAACAAACATTGTTAATGTTTTTTACACTTGATAATAGCCGTACAGTATAACTGCTATGGTTAGAATCGTCCTCTCTTCTCTGATTTCAAGTCCCTGTTGTCCCTCTCTCAGTGGTACTATAGATCCACACACCTACAGTGGCTCCAAGCAGTTGGTTGCTCCAATCGTGTGCCAAAGAGGTCACCTGGTAAAAATTGCACGCTGCCGTACGTAAGGATAATATCTTCAAGGACAAGTGCAAATAGTCTACTGGCACATTAAGTGGGGACAGTGACCCTGTAAGTCCCGCTGTCATACTCTTATAAATACTCTTTTACAAAGCCCTCTCAAACCCCTCCGTCTAGGCTCCCGGGTACTGCGTTTAGCTTCTGTAAGAACATCACAACATGGAAACGAAGGTGTCCCTGTGCAAAATTGTACAGAAAAAAAGTGGAACTCAATATACTTTTTGCTTTCTAAAACTCAATGTCCAGGTTCCTTCCTCTTTTTTATTTTAAAAAGACTTCTTTTTGTATTAAAAGATTTGTATAAAAATCAATATTTTACATAGGCTTTATTAAAAAGATTCATGTTACCCCGCTTAGGCTTATAAACAAGAAATTGCATATACCCAACCTTTTTTTTTGTTTCCTTTTTCAGATTGCATCCCATACCTACTATAAACAAATGATTTAGTTTTTGTATTGCTGAAACATTTTCTTGATCCTAGCAACACGAGTCTCGAAAAATTGAGCGGATTTGATTTGAACTAGAAAGGCTAGAATGCTGTCTCTTATAGGTCATTGTCTTTACACATCATTTTTCTATTTGAGATTAGTTTAGGATGAGCATGTGAACATGCACAAATGTCTTCCTCTAGGAAGGAATTGGCTCTTCCTAGATCATTGGGATTTCCACCATCGGGTTTCCGTGTAATGATGTTTACAATAGAACTGTTCATACATACATTCATACATACATCAGGTCAGTTTCCTCTCTGGATTCATTAAACAGCACCAATTAAAAATGCCCCCACCTACAGCTACACATTTGTTTTCTCCCATTGAAAGAAAACACAAAGGTTTCTCAAGCATTGTCAGAAAATAAAGCGATTGGCAAACCAGTTCTTGCTCCTGAACAATCTACACGCAAAGAAGATGAAGAAGAACAAGAAAAAAAAAACATTAAAATCACCAAGTCCAAAATCATCCAGTGAAGTGAAAAATAAGTAGCTTCCTTCTTGCTTGTAGTTTTTTTTTCATTTTTGTTGTCCACTGTTTTTTCATCTAAAACGCTTTGTCGTCAAGCCATAAAAAGAACTCGCGTTCCGTTATCATTAGCTTTACTGTTCAGAAATATACACTAAAAAATGTGCATACATGAGCAGCTAGAAACATCACATGACACTATGTCAGCTCATATGAAAACGTATAAAATGTGAATGTCCTCAAAAACTATTTCGCTGTTGACTCGTTCATGTTCTTCCTCAAAGCAAGGCCAAAGGAAAAAAAAGAAAGAAATTATCAGGGAGGTCTTTCTAAGCATAACACCTCTTTTTTTTGAGAGAACAGAATTGAGAATATATAACACTATATAAGTTGCTGCAGGTGAACCCAGGAGATCAAACCATCACAGCCTGTGTGTGTATATGTGGATTTGGTAGACCACTCAGACCTGCAAGGGGGGAAGGAAAAATCCCCCTTTTTTCTGGATTGGCTACACCTGGATCCCTTGAACTGCTTGCTTGATGTTCTCCAACAGGGCTTTGTTCTCCGGGCTCTGGTACTGCTCCTGGCTAGTGTACATATCCGTTAGAGTGGTGACATAGGCGTCAAAGTTCTGCTCACTTATAGGCTCCTGTGGGACCAGAGACACACAATGGAGGCTATTACACGGGGCTTTTAGGCCTCATAAATACAGTTGGAAAAATGAACACACCATTTGTAGTTCTCTGTCTAGGATCACATGACCATTAGCCATGTAGGTCAACGATGTGATTGATTCCAGTGACTTACTTGCTGGTGCAACTGTAAGCAGCTGTTGTTCCTTAGAGGGGGTTCTTTGTGTGCCAGAGGTTTCTATGGAAGGAAAAGGAGGGACACAGTTCTATAAGTTTGATTTGAGAAGCTAAGAAGCTTGCTATCCTTACATTTAAACACTGGGTGGCAGTATTGGATATACAACCACATACACAAGACCTCAATTTAACCGGGAATAAATGGAGACACAAGACAAACACAGAACCAGTCCGGCACATGGAATCAGACAGAGTAGCCGACAATCATATCCTCCTTTTATATTTCAGAACGCTGGAATATGAAAAGAGGGAATGATTATGAAAAAGGCTTTCTGCTGAGGAGGATGCTTAGCCGAGGAATAATTCATATAATTGTCAATGAATGTAATATAATCCATTATGCAAGAGAAAAATAGTTTTGAAGGATGAAAAACCAGATGGAATTGTGTGTGATTACAATGAAACTCTTAGCAACACAATGCAATACTTTATCTACAAGAGCCAAAAAAACAGACAAAACACATTTGACTGATGTCTGAAGCAGGAGGACTGTCAGCTTTTCATTCCTTTAGAATTTCAACAACTTGACAAGAAAGCCTTCAATGATCATATCTCTAAAAGAACAGACACAACCTCAACATTGATTTAAAAACACCTTTCTCAACAGTTGAATGTAGCTCTGATTACTTAATTAAACCTCATTTCACAACTCCCCCTAACTGTTTGGAAAGACAAGCAATGCTCCACATTCTAGACTATTAAGCACGATAGGCTGTGGTTCATTCACAGAGAAATGAAGAAGCTGCTTTAACGCTACGTTAGCTATATGGTGCTTGCTTGATCCCAGGTGGCCCTTACCATAGGAGGGAGCTGGACATTAGCTAAACTGTTAATCAGTGACTGGCTGAGGTTGGCCATCTCATGCAGGAGAGAGTCATTTTGATGTTCAATCACCTTGTTTTCCTCCTCTAGTGACTTCAGGCTGGACTCCATGGTCGTAATCTGAGGGGAGGAGGGTTGGACCACAGCATGTTATTTAAGGTGAGACACAGCAGCTGAATAGGGTGACATTTTGAACTTACAGATAGCATCATGACACTTTGCCAGTTGATCACTTAAACATTAACATGTGTCAAATGTGTCAATATCTAACTAATTATGTGTTCATTTGTATATATTTCAAAACTAAACATTTGGATACAGCCTTTTTTCATATTCTAAATAAAAAAATACTATGTACGGGTCGTAAAATAAATATTTTCGGCAAGTTTTAAGACCAACATATATCATAAATCAGATAATTAACACCTTATAAACATATTCTTCTGTAACCTTCAGTACAGTGCGAATAATGATAATGGAAAGTTTAGTCGATGGAAGAGCTTTAGAAGTTGAGATATTTTATTATATTTGTTTAACCCTTAAATACAGATATACATTATACATTCTTTTTACTGTCAAACATGTTTACAGGAACCTTTTCTTTATTGTAAAATGCATTGTCAAAAAAAGTGTTACAAATATGTCTTAAGTGAAATGGGGCATTTTTATCTTACACCAATCAATATTTTGCAGGTGAAACTGTCAATGTGGTGTAAATGAATCCAATGTATTATAATACACCTGCTGCTGCTGTAAATAGGCTAGAGCCTTAATGCTATTCATTTAGACTATCTCCAGGGCAGCAATGCATTTCAATGTTGAGATCATGTCTGTTAAAGATGGTTGTATAGGAGAAATATACAGACCCAAACAGACAAGGTATATTCAAATAAACACCTTTTTTGTAAACTAGTATGGGAAAAGACATTTTATGGAGTCAAATTGACCAGTGTTTTTTCAAGCACAACAGGCAGGTAGACAACACTGCTGACTGCTAACCCAAAGACATGCTGATGAGAGGGACCTACCTGTGTTCTAAGTTTGATCATGTCTGCTTCCACATGTGAATTGGATTCACTTAAATCTTTGATTTCTTCATCCAGCTGTTTGATCTCGTCGTCATGCTCCAGCCCTGCAGAGGAGGAGCAGCGTTAGCACACTACTGCAAAGCCTCGCTCCTCAGTTAGATTAACGGCCTTTACGTTGGACTGCAGTCATTCTAAAAGGACACAATATGACTCTGTAGTCAAGGAAGAATGCTGCTGTGTGGCGGCCATGTTCTTCCACTTTGGAGCCACTCTTATCATTATTTATACCAATTACCCCTGGATTTACAATTAAAGCCTGTACTCAGACAGTGCTAACAACACACGCACGCACGCACGCACGCACGCACGCACGCACGCACGCACGCACGCACGCACGCACGCACACACACACACACACACACACACACACACACACACACACACACACACACACACACACACACACACACACACACACACACACACACACACCTGATTGGTGTATTATCTAAAATTGGGATTCTGTTCAGCAAATGGTTCCACATCATCTATGTGTCCTGATTGTCTGTATTGTGTGTGTGGGTGAGTGTTGTAGTTACCGTTGCTGGCACACTGCTGCTTTATTGTGAGCAGTTCCACTCCAGAGAGCCTGGCTTTCCTCATGGCGGAGGTGGCACGCGGACAACCCGACAGACTAGAGGCAGCAAGGAGGAGAGGAAGCATTGTTTCAGTATATTACACACACACACACACACACACGCACACGCGCACACGCACACACACACAGACACACACACACACACACACACACACACACACACACACACACACAATGATTCAACATGGTTCATAAACTGCTTTTCTTCTATGGAAGGAGGTTTAGAAGAAGCATTTGAATAATGACGGTCTTAAGCTTTAATTCAACATCTGTGTGCCTTAGTGAGCATTAGATAGAACAGATTGATACCACTCAGTAGACAGCCTCCACCAGTGCTTCTATGATAACATGTTGTATCTTGTTTGCTTTACAAAACACGTTCATAATGGGCCTGACCATTTCTTTAAGCAGCAACTACCTAATGCTAGTAAGTGGGGCTTTAATCCCCTGTGCTAAGATAAACTAACTGGCTATTGGCTCCAGCTAAACATTCATCGTACAGACGCTGCAGTGTTATCAATCTTCTCATATCTAGAAGTGAAAAAAGCAGATTTCCCCAAAACGACAAACTATTCCTTAAAAGTTTGGTGCATCAACTGTCCTCATGAATAGCTGGTTTTCATAATTTCCTAAGTAAGTGTACATATACACTTCACATGGACTGTTCATAAATTGGTCTTTTATCTTAAATAGTTCTGATTTGCAAATATTTTCTTTGAGGAAGGGAATGCAATCAACACATTTGTTTGGGATCTCAGGGATTCACACACCAGGTGTAGTTGAGTGCTACTGAATGTGTAAACCTAACTTTAGTTGACAGGAAAAACTGGAGAGGGCACCTTTAAGTCAGTAAAAGCCAACACACAGGCACGTTTCTGAGACCCACCTGCGATGTGTTAAGAAGCTGCCGCTGACGTGGCCCGAGCCGTCACAGCCCGGTGTGGGGCAGGACATGCCCTCTGTTTTACCAGACTTCCATGTG
The DNA here is from genome assembly GCF_949987685.1 of Ammodytes marinus. Taxonomy (NCBI): domain Eukaryota; kingdom Metazoa; phylum Chordata; class Actinopteri; order Uranoscopiformes; family Ammodytidae; genus Ammodytes; species Ammodytes marinus. Next base: position 25,162,976 of record NC_137219.1, read on the forward strand.
AACTGGATGCCGTTCATGTAGCCGTCCTTCTGTCTCTTGGCTGCTATGGGGCATCCTGACGCACTTCTGTGGGATGCATACTTCCCTGTCACATGACCCTGACCGTCACACCCTGGGACTGGACACCTGGGGGGGGACAGAGGCAAATGTTCTGAGTAACTCATTGTCATTGTTTAACTCAGTCATTCCATGGTTTAGCCACAAGCTACACAGCATACACATTCTAAGTTGATTCTATCATCTTTTCATCTGAGACCTCTCTGGTACACACCACAGTGTGTTTGCCTCCTGAGTCCTAAAACACCATATAATGTACGAGCCAGTATCATTTTCTGTCTCCTTCTATCTCCCTTTGCTTTGATATGAACAAAGATAGCATCATCTTATTTAAAGCTGTCCCAGTGGCAGCGTTATCACACTGTTTGGAATGCTGACAGTGCATCAGCACCAGTGCTAATCAGATGCAATGAGGCAGTAAATTATTTCAAATGTCACACCTCACAAAATGGATTACAGCTAAAGCTAGCTACAATTGTGAAAGTATAAAGTAAATAGCAGCCGGGTTTTAGTTCCACTTTGTGGCTTTTTCGACGGCTATAGAAGTGAGTCAAATGTGCACTGCTTTTGGCTTCTTCTGTGGTATTTCAAATATTTTCGGATGTAAATCAGAAGTCGAAGTGATTTGTTTTGTATAGATCTCCAATAGTATGTATACCACTGCTTTCAATATAAAGATGTTGTTGTAATTCAGTTCACAGTATATATTAGTTGATTAATGGTTTGGATGAATGTAAGAAAATTGGCAACAATTTTGATGATTAAATTAATTGTAATTTTTAAGCAAAAATGCCAAAATGTGCCAGTTTCCATCTGCTCAAATCTGAGGATCTTTGTCATGTATGATAGTAAAATGAATATATTTGGGTATTGGACATTTGGGTTGTGTGGAAATTATAAAGTATTTCAACACTTTGCGATCAGACCTTTTGAAGGCAAAAAGATATAACCAGCTCACTGAAAAAGTCATTTGAAAATGAATCGATTGTGGAACTATCATAAGTTGCAGCATTAAAGAGGACCTATTATACTACTTTTCTGGTCTTAATTTCTTGTTTTACACTGCTATAGAGCAACCTGACACGAATCACATCACAAAAAACTATGTAGATTTTCGGGAAGCTCTTTCTCTTATTTTGGCGATCCAGCACATCCTGTCAACACTTGAGTGTGTGTGCTTCGGCAATCTCCGCTCCCTCCGCCTGTGCATCGGCCATCTCCGCTACCCTCCCCCCCCCTCCTGCAAACCCCACTCCGTTGTGATTGGTTACCTTCCTTCCGAAACACTTTCAGTGGCGGGAAGCGCGAGCATGGACCTATAAGGGCGCGAGGCAGACGCGAACAGGGAAGTGACAGCATTACCATACATGGAAACATCCGCATGGTCACATCACCAATTTTTATGCGACGTCACCAATTATGAAAGGGTAGACCGCTTTGAAGACGTGACTTCTCGACTGGCTAGAATAGTGTTTAGTGCTCTGCACAGACACCCCAGACGGTCAGCAGGGAATACGTCGAAATGCATGTAAGTCATTATTTGATAATTTAGTATGGTTAAGCATGACTATGAATCATCATAACAACGTTTATAGGTCATAAAAGTCAAAAAGCATCATAGGTCCTCTTTAAAGAATAACACTATAATAGTTTATAAAACACCTTAATCAAAACCAGAATGGAAGAATTAAGACTTTATGATAATATAGGGATACATTAAGCTTTCAATGGCTTACATCAATTTTCACAACTGCTCAACCAACACACAGATTAGAAGTGAAATGACCAATTACCAAATGTATAGTCAACAAATGATGCATTACATTACCCAACACTCCATCCCCGCGCTGTTTGAACAAATAGTTACTAGCTGCCACACTAGCATTCTGTTTGAGGCATTAGGGAATTTGGCTTTTAAGGGCAAAGTGAAATAAAGAAAGTGTCTTGGTTGCAGTGTGGTAATTTGAAGAACAGAACTGATCAATGTAAGTATTGTTATAAACTGTAAACAGATACAGTATCTCACAAAAGTGAGTACACCCCTAACATTTCTTCAAATATTTCATTATATCTTTCCATGCGACAACACTGAATAAATGACACTTTGATACAATGTCAAGTAGTCAGTGTACAGCTTGTATAACAGTGTAAATTTACTGTCCCCTCAAAATAACTCGACACACAGCCATTAATGTCTAAACTGTTGGCAACAAAAGTGAGTACACCCCTAAGAAAAAATGTCCAAATTGGGCCCAAAGTGTCAATATTTTGTTTTGCCATCATTATTTTCTAGCACTGCCTTAACCCTCTTGGGCATGTAGTTCACTAGAGCTTCACAGGTTGCAACTGGAACCCTCTTCTACCCATTCATGACGACATCAAGGAGCTGGTGGATATTAGAATCCTTGCGCTCCTCCATCTCCCGTTTGAGGATGCCCCAAAGATGCTCAATAGGGTTTAAGACTGGAGATATGCTTGGCCAGTCCATAACCTTTACCCTCAGCTTCTTTAGCAAGCCAGTGGTCGTTCGGAGGGGTGTTTGGGGTCGTTATCATGTTGCAGTACTGCCCTGCGGCCCAGTTTATGAAGGGAGGGGATCATGCTCTGCTTCAGTATGTCACAGTACATGTTAGAATTCAATTAACTGTAGATCCCCAGTGCTGGCAGCACTCATGCAGCCCCAGACCATGACACTCCAACCACCATGCTTGACTCTAGGCAAGACACACTTGTCTTTGTACTCCTCACCTGGTTGCCGCTCCACACTCTTAACATCATCTGAACCAAATAAATGTATTTTGGTCTCATCAGACCACAGGACATGGTTGCAGTAATCCATGTCCGTAGTCTGTTTGTCTTCAGCAAACTTTTTGTGGGGTTTCTTGTGCATCATCTTTAGAATAGGCTTCCTTCTGGGATGACAGCCATGCAGACCAGTATGATGCAGAGTGTGGCGTATGGTCTGAGCACTGACATGTTGACCCCCCACCCCTTCAAGCCCTTCAGCAATGCTGGCAGCACTCATACGTCTATTTTCCAAAGCCAACCTCTGTGTATGACGCTGACCACGTGCACTCAACCTTCGTAAACTGGGCCGCAGGGTGGTATTGCAACATGATAACGACCCCAAACACACCTCCAAGACGACCAGTGGCTTGCTAAAAAAGCTGAGGGTAAAGGTTATGGCCTGGCCAAGCATGTCTTCAGACCTAAACCCTATTGAGCATCTTTGGGGCATCCTCAAACAGAAGGTGGAGGAGCGCAAGGTCTTTAATATCCACCAGCTCTGTGATGCTGTCATAAATGGGTGGAAGAGGGTTCCAGTTGCAACCTGTGAAGCTCTAGTGAACTACATGCCCAAGAGGGTTAAGGCAGTGCTGGAAAATAATGGTGGCCAGTGGCCACACAAAATATTTACACTTTGGGCCCAATTTGTAAATTTTTTCTAAGGGGTGTACTCACTTTTGTTGCCAGCAGTTTAGACATTAATGGCTGTGTGTCGAGTTATTTTAAGGGGACAGTAAATTTACACTGTTATACAAGCTGTACACTGACTACTTTACATTGTATCAAAGTGTCATTTATTCAGTGTTGTCCCATGGAAAGATATAAAGAAAAATGTGAAGAAATGTGAGGGGTGTACTCACTTTTGTGAGATACTGTATATAGCACACATGAAAGCCATCTTCAAAAATAATAATTATGATAGCTAACCCATTTTCCTTACAATTTTATTTCCAATTTTCTAAAAGGTCTGTCAAAATACTTGACAAAGACCTATCAATTTCAATTGTTACTACTGACAGTGATATGTTTAGCTGTCTGTCCTTAGAATCCAGCAGAAAGACAAGATCAAAGTGTCCAAAGTGTGTTATGTGTGCTCGGCACCAGTAGAGAATCAATGCAGCTGCAGGGCTGGGGCCACAGGAGCCCATTGTGGGATTCAGGTAGAGTCCAATCAATCTCTCTCTACCTCTCCTTCTCTCCTTACCTGTGTGTGTGTGTGTGTGTGTGTGTGTGTGTGCGTACGTACGTACGTACGTGTGTGTGTGTGTGTGTGTGTGTGTGTGTGTGTGTGTGTGTGCGCGTGCAGGGCATCACCAGAGAGAGCCCAGTCTCCTCTCTCTAAACTGCTACAACCTTGCTCTTCTCAAGTTTTCTCCCGCACCTTCAGAGCTGGGTTGAAACTTTACACATTTGTCTTGTCCCAGCTGATAGGGAATAATCCCTGCTTGCAACAGTGCACGTCAATGAGCAATGCGCTAGATTAGAAAACAGTCCTTTGCCCTTTTGTTCCCATTCAAACAGCTTACTTCCATTTTAAAACACAGAGAAAGTAACGTCATGTTTAATATGTTTACATGGGAAATGTAAGGTAAGCAGTGAAGAGTGAGCAGGGCTGGTAGTTTGTCTAAGGTAACTTTATTTGTACCCGAGGGTAGATTTGGTTGCAGTTAAAAAGAATTGGCTGCTTACACACACAGACAACATTAACAACATCTATCAGGAGGTTCTGGCTCCAGACAGAAGACAGATGAGCAGTGTCTGTACTGTACCTGATAGGCTCCTGGTCCTCCTTGTTCTCTTTACTGTGGATGATCTTTATCCCACTTTTCCTGGCACGTGGACACCCCGAGAGACTGCAGATAAATGACAGTGTCACACAGGTCAAGCCACCAGTGCGTACGTGCGTGTGTTGGTGTGTGTTGGGGTGTGTGTGTGTGTGTGTTGGTGTGTGTGAGAGAGAGTGTGAGAGCGAGAGAGAGAGAGAGAGAGAGAGAGAGAGAGAGAGAGAGAGAGAGAGAGAGAGAGAGGGGCAATTAGAAGCAGAGTAAAGTATGACCTTTAGGATGTATGTGAGACAGAGAGGAGAGCTGTATTGAGGAGGGATTGCTTGATGAATGTGTGCTGTAGAATGTGTGTTGTACCTTCTGTGTGATGCGTAGTTGCCAGTGATATGTCCAGAACCATCGCACCCTGGTGTGGGGCACCTGGGGCAGAAAACACAGAAAGGGCTCAGGGCCTACAGCAAAGGTCAAGTCTCTTTAGTCTATGACTCTGGAGAATGCATGTTGTCAAAAATCAATATAGTCAAAATCCCTAGATATCTCTAAATGCAGTATTAATACACTGCCTGGGCTCTGTAAACGGGCATGTTGTTAGCTACAGTGGGCCCCTCTTTGTTTACATACCAGTATGCAGAGCCTAGGCTGTGTATTAACACCTTTTTTTTCAGAGCACACAGCATGAACAGGTAGCGGGCCGTGAGGAGATACTCACTGATTTTGACAACAAGGGTTCTCCAAGATAACTAACTAACTCCACCTTTTGTTTCTATATATTCAATTTGTGCATATGCAGGTATTATCCATGCTAGCAGCTATCGCATCAACAATATACACATTTGCGTCATGTTCATTGTCAGTTGTATTTTCTGTGCTGCTGACCAAGCTATTATTAATAGATTACATAAGAATGACGCTGGCAAAATGGTACATTTTTTCTCATTGTCAGCAAATCCCATGCAAAAGACCATCACAGCGTTGGTCCATCTCCCAATACTTTCTCACTTCCCTACCCTGTCTCTGTGCATCAGTTTCTACTGAGGAACTCCATCTCAAAAACACTTGCCATGAATATGAGGTTTCATTTAAATAAAGAGACTACAGTATGTCCCCAAAAAGCTGGGAAGTGTAGTTTTTTTTTAGCAAGCATGACTCACACAAAGGGAACGCTTGTTAGGTAGGAGGGTGTATGTGTGTATGTGTGAGTTATAGTCTGTACGAATCAGTGAGTCATCTCACGCCTTACTTGAGCTCCTGCGCGTTGTTGGCCAGCATGCTTCGAATGCTTTTATCGGCTAAAGGACAACCTGAGAGACTGAAAATAACACCAGGAGAAGATTAGTTACACCACAATCAGAAGACCACTGTAACAAACTACTGTAGATCATCTCAGACCACATTCATTTCTACACACACACACACAAACACAGACACACAGACACACACAAAGGTAAAATGTCCAACAGAAAAATGCAAAAAAAGCCATGATGCAAGTGCAGGGAGTTGATTTAAATATGTTAACCCTATGAGTATTTGAATGCATACAAGACAACAAGGATGACTGGTCTCTTCAGCACCGTATTCATTCAGGACTAATGAAAAAGAAACATCTCTGGGTTGACTTGAACTTAAACTAGTTGTAATCCTGAGTTTGTTCAGGGGAAACATGTAGGCTACATGCAGTCAGAACTTTACCTTACTTGTGTGTATATATTCTCTAAAAAACATTAATTGTATTTCATTTTATTATATTGTATTTTTTATTTTAGCACAGTGGGACAGAGTCTATCACACCAACATTTCACTGCACATACCGTAGAAGCATGTGCCAAATAAAGTCTTTTGAACCTTTGAATCATGTCAGACGGACCTGGCAATGCAACACTCAACAAGTCTGCTCAATTTTCAATATTTTGAATGCATTGTATGCATTGCACTGAGGGAAGGGGCAGGGAGTACTGAATCTATCAACTCGGAAGGCTTTACACACTGAGAAATACCTTCATGCCAGGGTTTAGCCTATATAAGTTAGCAATGTATTCAGTCATGAGGAAACCCTTGTTTTGGAATGTAGAGTTACCAATAGTCAAAGGGCTAACTTATAAGGAAGAGAGACATTCTGCCTACAGGTGTGTGACAGCATAGTCGAGGTAAGCTGAAAACAATAAAGAGAATTAGACTTAGAATCCACCTGGCGGAAAAGGAAGCCACACCTTCGATGTGAGGAGAGTGACCACTTCTATCACACATGTGGGACATCTGCCTCCCAAAAAATACACAGATGTATAAGGCCAAAGGGTAGGAGAAGAAAATGGAATTAAAATATATAAAAAAGAGGGGCAATCTTGGATTTTTTTTCATTGTTGGTTTTCATTGTTTCCAGTTCAGCTTGACTGTCTGTAATTAAATTGTGTCTTTTGAGATCAGCTCCATTTGAGAGTGCATGATGATACCCACGACTAGTGTTGTGCCCAGTGGAGATAAAGCAGGAAAAGACTTGGGGGAAAATACAATGAAAGCATCAGCCGAAGCTGCCAGCTCCAGGATCAGTGTGGACAAATGTATAAAGCTGTTGAATAATGTCATACAGCAAGCCAGCCGCACGGGATGGGGAGGGGAGGGAGAAGGTGGAGCAAAGAGACGGATGGAAACCAAAGAGAGATGATCAGGGGTAAAGTGTGTGGGGTCGTGGGAGGGAACGGAACACTGAATCATTGAGAAGAGTAGCAGGGCTCTTACGTGATCAGGTCCTTCTTACTCTCTTTGCACTGGACGTACTTTGGCTTGGGGCTGGGCATGTTCACGTCTGTGCTGTAGGAGCGCTCGTCTAGCAGGTCCTGGAAGGGATCCAGGTCATCCGGCTGAGAGGGAACAGAGGGAGGAGAAGGATTTATCTTTTCTTTGCTTCTCTCTCCATCATTAAACATTGTCAAAGAACAAAGAGCACGTGTGTGAACATATTACAACACAAGGACTCAAACATCTGAAAGTTAGAAAGCATTTCATGCATTATATTGGCCCATGATGACAGTTGTATGCTTTTTCTCTTAACATGTCGTCAGTTTTCTCGACAATCACACACACACACACAGAGACACACACACACATAGACACACACACACACACACACACAAACGCGCACGCAGGCACACACACACATAGGGTTTTGTGTGTCACTTTGAATGCTAATGGTTGAGCCTGTGTGACTATTGAGCCTCTGTCAGTCTAACCAAGCTCAAAAATAGAATCCCTGGGAGGAAATAATGAGTCAGTGCCAAATGAACAGCGTGTATGCCTGTGTGTGTGTCTGTGTGTGTGTGTGTGTGTGTGTGTGTGTGTGTGTGTGTGTGTGTGTGTGTGTGTGTGTGTGTATGTGTGTGTGTGTGTGTGTGTGTGTGTGTGTGTGTATGTGTGTGGGCTCACTCATGGGCATGTTCATGTTCATAGAACATTCTTGTGTGCGTGTGAGTGCAGGGAGTTGGCCGGTGTGATTATTGTAGTACAGGAGTAGTTCACTAGATGGCACTGTGGTGCAGTGTCAGAGCGCTGCTGGCTGTGTTATGTGGGGCTGTGCTTTGTCTGCAGTGCATGCAGCCAGGGCAAAGACGGCTGTTGAGCAAATCCTCTTTTCCTTTCTTCCATGCTCGGCAGTGTACGTACAGTAATGCCCATACACAGACAGGTCCAGATATGGCCCAAATGATCCCGCGCTCAAGCTGTCTCAGAGTGTATGTGATGCTGGGTCAGCCAGCCAGCTTCTCCAATTAAAGTGAGCGCAGGCTGAGAGGCAGACCCACACATGCATACAGAGAAACACAGCAGAAAGTAGGCTAGGCATGGAACACGCAGACACACTCCCAAAGAGACATCGGTATCGACAACACACACAACCCCATATGAATATTCACATCACACACACAGTACACCAAGAGAGGCACATGTGCTGCACATGCATGCGCCTGTACACATGGCGCGCCCAGCAGTGATGCATTGATCTCCAGCAGTTCTTTGATTAGATGAGCTATTCCGATTCCCTCCCAAGGTGCTACTTTGCATAATTCATATTGGAGGAGAGCAAAATGTAAAAAACAGAAAGCCAGCATGTGGGGCGCAGGCTACAAACAGAGCCCGTACCTCGGTGCATGGCCATGCAGACATTAATTAAGATGCAGATTCATTAGGTTTCCCTAAAAAAAATTACAATGCATTTCTAATGTTTCTAAATAAAGCAGAGAGTCAGACAGCGAGGGAAGAAACCTAGAAGCCAATCAGACGGCAATGCACATTTTTGGATTGAAGACTGTGTGTTGAAGCAATGGCTAAGAGAGGAAACATTTTGGCTAAGACTCCAAGCTGTACAGGCTTTATTAAGTGATACATATTGTCTATCTGACTATTAATTATTAGTGATTTCTATTTATCATTAAAATCACATATTTAGTTTGTATTGTCTCCCTTATCTCTTATTCCTTTACCTCTTTGTCGTCCTCGTCTATGTGTTTGATCTTGGTGTAGTCCACGGGCAGGTCCCAGCAGTCTCCTGCGTCCCCCATGCCGTAGCAGCGGGAGCCCAGCAGGGCAGCTTGCCTCTGGGGGGACATGGGCTCCAGAGGGGTGAGCACAGAGTCACTGCCACTGCACAGACGCTTGCTCATACTCAGGTCCAACGTACCGTTCTCATCCACGTCTAGACCAGGACTCTGGAAAGCGTGGGGTTTTGGATATTATATGTGTTGGGGGTTAAGTCAGGTCAGTGTATGTGGAGTAGGTGTGTGTGTGTGTGTGTGTGTGTGTGTGTGTGTGTGTGTGTGTGTGTGTGTGTGTGTGTTTGTGTTTGTGTTTTCAGTAAGATGATAGGGAGAAAGGGTGAACAAAATGAGGCAGGGATGGAAAGAAAGGGATAAAAGAAAGAGAGAGAGAGTTTCTGATTAAATAGGATTCAGAAAACCATGTATATTTCTCACAGTGCCATTGCTGAATCTCTTCTTTTCAGACTCATTTTAGAGCCTGTCTCCTTAAGCCCTGCCCTCCAAAATTCTGATTGGCTCTGAATCTAACTGCCAGTTATATCCAGGGGTATTGGAGAGTGTGGGGGGGGGGGGGCTTTTCACAGGTGGAGGTGGTGCTAAGTTAGGATGGTAATGAGGGGGTGTGGCCTCTCCCCTTTTGATGTCATTAGGAAATCTGACTGGGGTTTTGGAACACAGGTTTTAAGAAATGTGGAGGTGGAGAAAAACAGAGAGGGTGGCTCTTTCTCATGCTTTGGGAGTCTCTAGTCACACAGGGACCCATAAGAATGTTATAAAAAAACATTAAGAAATTCACTTTGCACAATAGGTGACCTTTGAGAAGGACATGACAAGTTTGTGTGTCCTCTAGTGACGTGTTCACTTTTGAAATGTTTAGATATCTGGAGAGATGGATGGAGAACATCTACAGTGCAAATACCTGAAACCATATTCCACTGTATTGTTTGCCCAAGTCTGTCTAGAATGAAACTGTAGATGCTGCGCAGCAACAATGTAGTGTTCCACTCATAAGAGGGACAGAAGAAGAAGAGGTCGTCATCGCTCAAGGACGAGTTCATCCCTCTGTCTCTCCTTTCCTCTTTTTCTCTCTGCCTCTTTTCTTTCCTTTCATTTGGGCTGCACTGTGTTCCATGCAGTCAGGATGATGTGTGTGTGTGTGTGTGTCAGTGTATGTGTGTGTGCATGACTTTGTGTGAGTGTGTGTGTGTGTGTGTGAGACTAATGTGAGTGGACATCACAGGGGGGCAAGGGCTGAGGGTTAGGGGTGGGGTTGATGAGCAGCAGTGGCTGGAAGTAGACCGCTGCAAACCCAAAAATAGAGGCAGAACTACAGTATACTGTATTCTGAAGCAAAGTGGGCCACGTCAAACAAGACTGGCTGGCTCACCAAGGTATCCACTCTGCCTCCTGAGTGTAGGTTTGTATCTATAAAGTATCTACATCTGGCACATGCTGTACGTACATACCAAAAGTCCCACACCACTAATGATTATGTTTAATATGCATGTGTGTTGTGTCCTCTTCCCCGTTCCCTTTACTCAGTCTCATGAGAAGGAAGGCCGGCCCTGACGCTGATTCAAGCCGACAGTGTCCCTAGGGGTGGATTCTCCTGGTGTCTGAAGCCAGAACCTCTGTGACGCACACTGACTCAATGGCATGGGGGGTGACAGATCTGAAACTGGGCACGCATCCTGCAACAACTGTGGCTAAAACCAAGACTCTTAAAAATGACGACAGGCTGTATTAGGCCTACTGTGGAAACAATTACAATGAAAATAAGGAGCTGGGGGTATTTCAATCAAAGGAAAAAAAGCCAGATAGGCCTATTCTCTGAAAGAAAAGTTGGGTATTCTCTGAGAAGGAAGTCGCATTCTCTTTGGATTTTTTTTTTAGTGTAGGAACACGTCTGTTCATTTTAAAAGCTTTGGTCTACTTCATCATACTCCAGACGCAGATCTTATATTATTTTTCTGAAAAAATGACCTTTTTTTGTCTCACAGCAGGGAGCAGGTAGAAGTGTGAAGCAGTTAGTGCTGGGTCATCGAGATGTGTTTTTTTCTTCACTATGAATATTATAAAAGGTACTAAAAAAAATTGAGTATCATGTAAGACAAAGCGAAACGATGGGTTGCTACATAAATCCACCTGTCAAATGGTCTCTGTAATGATTCCATGATGTGTCCGTCTGCTTCCATCCAACACAGTCACTCACACACACACTCCACTGAAAGTTCAATTGTAGGTTTTGCTATAAGGAGCTTGAAAGAGAGAGTGGAGGAGGCAGAAGATGAGTAAAGGACTGTATGAGCAAAATAAAGGTCAAGTCTGGCCGTTGACCGCCCTCTCCCTTGTCGGCCATTGTATAACATGTCATGGTTCAATTAACGTGAGCCACCTCCTCATATGGAGTTAAACAGGATGATATGTGAGGATGCAGCCCACCTCCTTCATTAGAAATCTCCACCCTCACGGACCCCCTGACCTCTGGAGCCATGGGGGATTGTGGGTAGGGAAGAGGGCCAGAGCGTGAGAGGTCGCTTGCTAATTCTCGCCACATTACTTCCGCCCATCTACTCCAGGTCTTAAAATAAAAAGCAGCAGCGTGGTGTCCTCTCTTCCTCCCTGGCCTTTCCTTCACTCGTCTCTCTCTCTTCACTCCGGTTGACTCTTTCTCTCTCTCACCGCGCTCACCTTTTTCCTACATACTCTTCATGCTTTCTTTAGAATGGAGGCTAAATTAAGAAAAAAATTATAATTGTTGTTTTTCGCACACAACAAACTTACATGGCGGTTTATTTTTTTGAGTGCAGTTTTATGACGTATCATCCCGGTTAAGATGATCTTATTTTGGGGGTGTCTATGGATTGTAACCAAGCCTTGCTCAGGGAAATACAAACCTGTAATTATTAGCCTAGTGTCAAACAATATTTTCTCCTAATCTACAGTATCTCCTTAAAGGTACGTTTCACTAGCTTTGAGATGAGCTGACACTACTTGACCCAACAGAGGTTCCCAACCTGAGGGTCAGCACCCCTCTAAAAGCTCACATGATACATTTGAGGGACGATTTCAGAAATATTCTTCGGTTACTCACATTAAGATTTCTTCTCTTGCTGTTTGTTCTATAACCTTTGCTTTTTGCCAATGCAATCCTCATGAGTTTGACCTCTTCTGACTCTTATTGAAATAAAGACAAAGAAATGTACACTTTGGTTAAGCTGCTTACATATTCAACCACAGATGCTGTTACATTTTCAAATCAAATCAAATCAAATCAGTTTTTTTTTGCATAGCCCAATATCACAATTAGCCAATTGCCTCAGTCTGTAAGCATTTAATCACTAGCCAAAACGGTTTGGAAACCCTCCTTTATAGACAATTAATAAGTGTGGTAAACTAATCTCATTGGTCAAAATACCTTTCACTCAGAAACACAACCTACTTTTGGTACAGTAAGTAGCACTCCTCAGAAACCGAATGTTTCATTAACTGCGTGCATACATATTCTACACATTCCCCCTCGCTCTAACTACCAAAGCATGGCATTTGACTTTTAGACCTTTAACACAGCCATTCTTCTCAGTCGTCCCAGCTATAGATCAATTGAATGTGCGGACTGAGGGAAACAGGTGTAGACAGGCTGAGGAGGCTAGAGTCAATGTGAGAGTGTGAAGAATCCTTCAGAACAGTGTGTGTTGAGAGGTGAGCTGTGCAGATGAAAGAGGAAGAAGAGGAGGAGAAGAAGAAGAAAGGAGTGTCTGAAGTCTTCCATCTTCCTCTCCCTGGCCTGAGAGCATCCTGCCCCATCATGGCCAGGAGCAGAGCAGGACAGACAGAGAGATGAGCTGTAGGTCCAGACAAAGTCCTGACTGCTGCAGGCCTTTTCTCCCCCACTGACTTTATTCACTTCCACTTTTTTGGGTGAAATAATGTTTCTATGGGCTTTCTCTTTCATCCCATAGTCTTGTCTTTTCCGTTCTTTTTCCTCAGTACTTTTCTCCTCTCCTGTATCCCTCTCTCCTCTCCTCCTTTACCGTGACATTTGCAAACCTCCCACCTCTTTGCTCTCTTTCTGTATTTTCCAATTCTATATCACCCTGCTTCTCATTCTTTGGTAGTCTCCACTGTCAACATTAGCATTGAGCCAGCATTACCCCCTCTGCAGTGCGCTCTCTTCCTGCTCCCCCATTTTACAGCTCAGCATCTGGGCACAGATAATACAGGAACAGCGTCACCTTATCTCTCCTCTGAAATGACATAGTGGGCTCACGCCGTGTCAAACGCTTGCCTCCTCCTTCTCCTATCTGATCCCCAGACGCAAAATAAAAAACTGCCCCGCCGAGCCCCTGAGTGTAAGACACAGCCCCGGATCTTTAATGGAATGTGTGTGGGTGTGTGTGGTTTTGTATGCATGTGTGTGTGTGTGTGTGTGTGTGTGTGTGTGTGTGTGTGTGTGTGTGTGTGTGTACGTGCCAAGATCTCCCAATCTTTGTGACTTTTCACAGCCAGCATTAGTGAAATGAAGGAAGAACAGAGGTTATCTCTCAGAGGATTGGTGTGACTGCAGCAGGAGGACAAACTCTTACCAAGGTGTAGTGAGTATCATGTGATGCTGCAGGCTCAAATGAGAAACTTCATTTCACTACAGTCCACACATTATGCTCATTTTCAGGTTGACAATTATAATTAGCTTTTTCTACTTGAAACTGTTTCTCATGGTGAAGTGTCCAATGTTTCTCAGTGCCTTGGCTGAATCTGCTATTTCAGCTTCTGTCTAAAACACTGAGTTAAGAGCCTGTCTCTTTAAGCCCCACCTTCCAAAAAGCCAAGTCTATTCTGAATGGCCCTGATACTAAATGCCAGTTAAATTTACCCTGCGTTCCAAATAACATACTTTTTATCTTTTTACTACACTACATACTGAAGTACAGAAGAGTTTTAGGGCCACAGGAGAAAAAAAAATCAGAAAAAAGGAAGATTTATTTTCATTATGTCGAGAAATTCTGGCATACTAAATAGTAGGGAAGTATGGGGATTGGAACGCAGGGTCAGTTGTATCTGGGGATGTGGCTTATCATAGGTGGAGGTAGTCCTAATTTACGTTGGTGATGAAGGGGCGTGGCTTAAAATCTGACTGGGGTTTTTGAACATAGGTTTTGTAGAAAGGTGGACTTGGAGCAAAAGAGAGAGGGGTTGTTTTCTTCTCATACTTTGGGAGTCTCTAAAAATACTGCATTTGGCACAATAGGTGACCTTTAAAAAAACGAAAACTCATTTGAATAATATGGTTATACCTGTTGATGTAACAGGGCTGTACAGTGCGACAGTTTTGATCGCATTTGCTACTGAAATTGATCACGTGCGATGATGAATACAACTCCAATCGCACTCGTGCTAGTGTTGCCACCCGTCCCGTTTTTCCCAGAATTGTTCTCTTTTTTTCACCAGCTGTGACCCGTTTTTTGGGGAAAATGCCAAAACCTCATTTGATTTCCTTCCTTCGTTCAGTAGTTAAGGCCGTCTCACACGGGCCGAGGAGTTTGTTGCGCCCGCTATTGCATCGGAGAGGTGGGCGGGCAGGGGCGGTCTTAACGATCTCGGGGCCCGTTTCAAGACCCTGTGTGGGGCCCCACACTTTTTTTTTTTTTTTTTTTTTTTTTTTTAATAAATAATGCTTGTGCATGCTGCCCGCGAAAATAAAAAAGATTGTGGAAACCAGTTGGTTCATAGACGGATTATGAGATAATGGGCCCAGACTCTTTGTACCGTTTTAAAGTTAAATGCATCAGAGCAGAGGAACATTTTAATCAAATCTTGAGCTGCAGAAGGAACATTATTTTTCTTAAACAGGCACTCTTTACTCTGCAACTGTGAAAACAGTACAGTAGATTGGTCTGCAGACTCATGTTATATGATGGAGGGGCCCATTGCAACATATACAGGGTGGAAAGCTACTTTTCATGAACAGTATAGAATTTACACATAGCAAGCTTATTCCTGTTTGTGTGTGGGGGGCTTAGCTGTCCCTCATGAAGCCCCTTAGACAGAGCTAATAATGCTTTTGTTTTGCACTTGCTTTTCTATTTGTCACCTAGTTGGGGCCATGATGATTTATTTCCTTATATTTAGGCTATTCCTTGTTGGACCCTGTTATTGACATGAGTGACTGAGCTCTTTGACAATGCAACATTTAAAGTTACTATCAGTATTTCTGGCTTAGGCCCCCCCCCCCCGAGCCCTTGGGCCCCTGGGCATGGTTGCATGCAATATTATTCTCAAAGTGCACCAGATTGATGAATTTTACTTTAAAAGGTTGCATTTTTTTCTTCCGGGGCCCCCCTACAAGGTCCAGGGTCCCCACCCACCTCAGTCTCCCTATTTAGCCTATACTGTAAAAAGCACTGTAGGTGTGTATGGTTATTATAGGTCATTACACTGGTCAGTCTGAACTGGTAGCCTAATAATGGCCGAGCCCTCCGCCCCAAACATTCAAGTGTCCCTTTTTTTCCTAAATCCAAGGTGGAAACCCTAACTAGTGCGACAGCCTGCCAAATTGCAATTGGCAGGTTAGATTATTTTGTCTAAATTGCAATCAGTGCACCCCTATTAATTTTTCTACAATTATTACTGCACACACTAGGAAATAATATTAATTGAGAATCTCAAATGAGACCAAGATGACATGCTCAAAGGTAATTAGAGCGAAATGCAAGGGTTAAGGTTATGCAAGTTTTCGATCATACTTTGTGTGCTACCAAATTTATTTTTGTGCTACTGATTTTTTTTGCTTGCTAGCACCAGTGCTACCACTTTAAAAAATAAGCGTACAGCCCTGTGTAATGTAGTTAGAGTGTGACATGATGCTTCCCTACCGGTGAGCAGAGGTCTTGGGGCTTTCCTCCCATGCCGTGGGGCATCTCTCGGCAGCGCGTGGACAGGTTGAGGATGGCTGTGGCGGCCATGTGTGCGGCCTCCATGTCGTGGCTGTAGTCAAAGCTGCTCTTGCTGCAGGTGCTGCTGGCGCTGCTGCCTGCTCCCAGCCCCCCTCCCCCTACACAGCTCAGGCTGCTGCTGCTGCTGCTGGGGGCGTACGTACTGCTCGTGCTGCTCGCAGAGCTCGAGTTCTTGCAGTAACGTTTGGCTGCAAGACACATGAAAAAATTCTAAATAATGTTTTTGCTTTTCCTATGAGGAATTGCATATAATACTAAAATACTAGGAAAGCACTGGTGTCGTAAAAACCATACCGCTTCTGTCCAGAGCGGGCGCTAGAATCAACAAAACCTTAAAGTTCCTCCAACATTCTTTAATGTATGTTAAAGTTAGGAGCTGCACACCTGTCTCATACTGTACATATTTTAAGATTCCTGAAATATATCTTGGACTTGTTTTAGAAGAAGTTTGCTGTCTCTGCTAAACGTGTAGTTATACAGTAGATGCATTGAACAAAAATAACGGTCGATTAGATTTGGTATTTCAATGACCAAAATTCCATATAATATAATTCCACAAAATATTATTGTGACCCTGAAATGTGTATGCTTAATACATCTCAAATAAATATTTTCAAATCATGTATTTGCACGTAAATAGAAACAATTCACTATTGGAGGAATGAAAACCATATTCTGGGAATGTCTAGTGGAAGAAAAAAACCTGCTGTAAAAAATAGTACCATCGTATCCTTTGGGCGAGTTGTCTCTTTGTCCGTGGACCTTGGGTGCGATGGCGCGCTTCCCGTACACCTGGTGGCTGTTGCTGCTGTCGAAGGCGCTGTAGTCGAAGCTGGTCTTGGAGTACTTCTCCAGCTCCTTGGCCAGGTTGGAGCGGGGCGTGCTGGTGGAAACATTGTTCTTGTAACCATACTGTGGATAGTCCAGTTGTTTGACAAAGCACATAGGCCTGGAAAATAAATGACGAGGGGTATGGAAGTTGGACCGAGGCACTCAACATTGCCCAGGGGAAGGTTTTCGGTTAAACAATGGGCAGATGCAAGGAAGGGAAGGGGGCAGGCTGGTATGGTCATATAGTCCAGGATTAGAATATAGAGGGAAGATGCTGGTGGATTTTAGGGAGCGAGGGATCTCTATTAAAACACCGAAACATTTTTCATTCCCCAGTCAATAAAAGAAACAGTTAAAATTGAATTTCTTCACTTTCATTACACTTCCCGTTCGCTCTGAAATACTTTTATCATTTCATACGCCTCTATATCCTCAATCTTAAGACCAGGAATAAATGAAGAGTACGATATTGCGCTCTTGATGTTGGGTTAGATATAAATATAAAATGTAACAATTACTTTTTCATCGTAGCATTTTCCATGACTATCAAAGAAATTCCCATTCAAAAACAACTTCAGTCTCGGCTATGATGAATGAGGCCAATTTTGTTCAAATCTAATAAAGCGGTTTGCCTTCAATGGTGAGCGGGGGAAATGAACATGCAGTCTCTTGTGGATGCGTTCTCAGGGGACAGGGAGGACGTCAACATAAAAGTACAATGGGAGACTTTAAAATCTCAACTGTTTTAAAAAAATACAGGAGGGGACAGATCCAGACATTCCAAAATGATTGTGTAATACTTTTCTACATTGCAATCTTATATTACATCACAGTCAGTACACATAAGCACAACATCCAGACTTGCACGTCTTTTGCAGTGAATGGCAACCTATTTTACATATTCTACAACATTCTTTACATACATCACATACAGTAGATTGACTATGCGCTACAATAAAGTCCGTGTCTTATATCAATATGCACTGCGTTCTATATTTTGGCTACTTTGCGATAGATAGTTTCAACGTACGTAATGCAGATAAGAATGAAGAGTGAATACTACCTTAGGACGCGGTCAGAAGCCTGGTTGGACTTGGGGCCGTCGCAGGTCTGGTGCTTCTCCTGGACCTTGGCCAGCTTCTCGGCCGCAGCGAGGGGACATCCTGACAGACTGCAATGAGAAAGGCATAGTGGAGCGTGCGCCTCAGACACACAGTTTGATAGGTGGAAACGTTACACTGAGTGCACATGATGTAAAATGTTTGGGCTTGTTAAGAGTACTTGTCAGCCCATCTTAAAACGGCTAGTGCACATCCGCCTGTCAGCCACTCCATCACAGTGTCTACCAGATTGAATATACCTATATAAAGACTATAGTTCAGAATCTATATGTTCAAAAATACACAATCATTCATTTTAAATCACTGGTTACACTTTCCTGGCAACAAAATTGGCGACAGCTTGCGACTTTCCGGTTGAGCAGCTAGAAATAATTATCAGAATATAAATTCCCATATGGGCAAAAATGCATTTTTATGTGCATTTTTGCAGCGTCCAGTTTCCCTTCAGACACACGCTGACTAGACACACACATTGACACACACACTTGGGATCTACACCTACAGTGTGTTCCAATGGAATCGAGGGCTGTAAAACTTTACTCCTGACATCCAACTGACCAAATGTGACAAAGCTCCATGTTGTTATCCGTAACCCCTATTACTCTCCATCCAGTCTGTCAATTGTAGAGGGCCAGGGCCGCGCTGAAAAAATTATCTTTGACAATGGCCTGAAGCCAGTATAGAGTTGTGTCCATGAGCACCTGTCATCAGAAGTGCATGGACGTGTGCAAGGGCTAAAAAGTGTGTGTCACGGTTGGGAAGTGTGAAGTAGTATAATGGAGGTTTATATCAGCTCTTTCTAGACAAAGTGAAAGTTTACTGTGCTTGTCCATGTGCATGCTTATTTGGCACTGCGGCAGTGTCAGCTAGCACCGCGTGAAGGCATTGTGGTCCTCCCAGGTTGTACCTCTGCTGTCACCCTGTCTGAGCAGCAGAGAGGTGCTAATGGCTGCCGCTATGCCCAAACCTCCCCGAGCATCTGCTGTGGGTGACACTCCTCTCTCACTGTCACCTCGCACCCGTCTGACAGCACAGGAGAGAGCGCCCTGCTATTTCACTTTCTCCCTCCAAACCCTGCACCTGATACATGCCACTTTTCGCCGGGAGCTGATGAATGATTTATGCTGTGGAGGTGTGAATTGCTGCATTCTAATCAGCCTCAGTTAAACTAACGGGAGTGGAAAAGCTACAGTGTGTAACTTTTTCGTATAAATGAATGTCGTTTACAGTCAAGCAATCGCCACAAAGTCACAACACTTTAATAAAAATGGTACTAATCCGTACACAAAAAAGCAATGTGTCAGGAAGACAAAAATAATTGGGTTTACAGTAAGAAAATGAAAAGATGATGTGGAAAAAAAACATGGAGGATGAAAAGAATATAATACCTTAGTAAAATAAAGTCCCACAGTGAACAAAAAAGGGGGTTGCAACATGGACAGTGCCAGTGGCCGGGCTGTCACTTACCTTCTGTGGGAGTTTCTGTTGCTATTGACATGGCCACGTCCCGTGCAGCCAGGCGTAGGACACTTTAGAACATTCTCATACATTGCCACAACTTCACACGGACAGGAGATAGGAGTGAAAGACAGGGAAGGTTAGGAGCCCCCTTACAAATCAACGCACAAGCTCTATTAGTGTGTGAGGAGCTTTGGCATTATAAACATCATTAAGAAATGAGTCTGTGTGAACCCAAATGACCGCTTCTTCATTTTAATGAACACTAGTTTGAGAGGGCCAGGCCAGGTTTCCCACCATATGGCTTCCACTTACCCGGACCCTTTCAAATTAGTATTCACGAAATAGGGACAGTCATGAATAAAAAAGATGTCATTTAAGTTTGAACAGGACAAAAAAGCCCGACAAGACGAGTTTGGGCATGCAGAGAAGCACAGTGACCAACAGCTAGCAATCATGCAAAACACAAACCTTGAAATCAATGGGAGAAAGCAAACATATTGAGTCTTGATAGAGTGTGCTTTGTTATCATCTACATGTTGTTAGGTTAGAAAGCTCAGCCTTCAATACCATTTACCATTAAAAGAGTCCATAAGTGTCTGAGATCCCATCAGCAACCAGCCAATTAGATGAATGATCTATGGATGTCCGAGTGGAGCCGTGTGAACACTGCAGGCAGGGGGGCCAAACCCCGTCAGGCACCAGCTTCATCATTATCGCCCCCTTAAACTTTAACCCCTCATCATCCTCCTTCTCTTACATACTAATTGGTGTTCGGCGCAGGTAATTGGGCAAAGCCTGACACCTCAACATGCCACAGGCCAATACATTATGCATATCCCATTTTTGGCCCTGTCCCTTTGTAAAGACACAGATTAAATGGTGAGAAATGAAAGCTGTAGGCCTGTTTCAGTAGGAGAAGATAGACCTACAGGTAGGCTGAGGGGAACATAATAATAGAAGGAATCAAAGAGGATGCCTTGTCTGCCATGACTGTATGTTACAAAGGTAACTCAATTTAAGGACAAAAGCAAAGACTAGCATTTGAGCTGATGAAGTATGTTAGCATTTTACAGAAAAGAGCGACAATGAGCTTAACAGGAATGGGAATGAATCAAA
The DNA here is from genome assembly GCF_949987685.1 of Ammodytes marinus. Classification (NCBI taxonomy): domain Eukaryota; kingdom Metazoa; phylum Chordata; class Actinopteri; order Uranoscopiformes; family Ammodytidae; genus Ammodytes; species Ammodytes marinus. Next base: position 25,183,609 of record NC_137219.1, read on the forward strand.
TTGAGAAATAATTTAATCGTCTTTCTCCACATTTCCCAGGGAACAGTTGGGTTGCACTGTGCGATTTTCCCCAATTAAATGAAGCCGCTGCATTAATAAAACATTGTCCATTCAGTACAGCAAATGTGTTAATAGTAGAGAGAGAGACTTGCTCTTAGGCGAATCTCCCCCGCGGACAGCTACATGTGTGACATCCTCTTCTTTAAAGTAAGGAGTCTGTCTGCATGAGATAATGGAGCACATATTGACAGGAGCCTGCTGACTGTCCTCTACATGGCTGGTAATGCAGACATGTAATGACAGCCTTAAAGTGAGTGCAGATGAAAAGGGTCAAATGTTAAACTTATATCTTCACCTTGCCAGTTGATTTGTCACAAATATTTGAATAAATAATCAATTGCAAAAGTGTCAATATCTAACTCATTATCTTTTTTTCTTAAAAATTCATCTTTAACAACAGATTATTTGTTGGCATTTTCATGCAATATTAGACAGTTTGGAGAGACAGATATGAAATGGGGCAGATGAAAGGGGAATGACATGCAGAGAATAACCACGGGCTAGATTCTAACCCGTGTTCTGCTGCTTCTGAGGACTGAGCCTCTATTGGGGGGCGCTCTAACTCTCTTTTGCTTGTTTTGAAGAAGATCGTTCATCATAAATCAGACAATTAACAACATATGAACTAATCGTTTTTGTAATTACCCTCCGAATAGAGCTACGACTGATAATGGAAAGCAGTTTAGTTGACGTACGTACGTGCTTTAGAAGTTGAGATTTTTGGTTTAGAGTATTGAAAAAAACTAATGTTGAGATAATGGCCGTTAAAAATGGTCGTACAGTAGAAAACCTAAATGCACATATTGGATCTTTTTATATATTCTGGTATGAAAGAATACATCTTAAAATGTACCAGTGCTTGAAAAAAACTATCCCTGCGTTCCAAATCACATACTCTTTCTTTTTACTACACTACATACTAAAGTACAGAAGAGTTTAAAGGCCACAGGAGAGAAAAAAAATCAGATAAGGAAGTTTTTTTTTCATTATGTTGAGAAATGTCAGGCTTTTATGTATTTTCAGCATAATACAATTGACATGCATGTATTGGGACATCCTAATTCTTTTTTTGGCATACTAAATAGTAGGGAAGTATGGGAATTGGAACGCAGGGTATTTTCTTTTGCCTGCCGTGTCTGGTCTGAAGGAAGTCACCTTTTAATAGCAACGTGACTGTGTGTGTGTGTGTGTGTCAATGTTTATCTCTCAAGCATCCTGCTGAAGTCAGAGAAGAAGGGCTGAAGATTATGCCTCAAAGATCAAGAAGAAAACTTTTTTGTGATGCTCTGTGAAAGCATCCTGGGCTGTCTGGTCGTATCATCTTCCCAAAAAATTCAGTCCCATCAACACAAGAGGAGGAAAAGGAGGAGGAACACAGACATCATATTCCAACAGCTCCAGTGACAATCAATTCAAGCCCCATTCCAAATTCCATTTTGGGGCTCTTGATCCCCAGTCAAGGTCAACTGACTCCGAGACATTTTTAACATTTCTTGGGAGACGAATACATCTCAGGTTAGCGACCTCTGTGTGAGCAGCGCTCCCTAGAACACTGCATGTGTAACACTGCTGGTCTTTTACAAGCCTGGCTTTAATGGTAGCTCATTCCTTTGCCATTATCAAAGACCTCTTTTCATTTTGATTGCAGTCTGGGTCATGGCAGATCATAACTGGATTTTTCATGCTGCGGTTTAATGAAATGTGTTAAAGGGGGCTTTTATTGAGAAGTTTGCACAAGGTGAATGAGACTAAATAGCCGGGGTTAAAATCTCACCATTCAGTCAAGGCTAATGTTTATGGCCACTTCATATGATCCATGGCTTAGAGATATGATACTGCCTATCTATTCTAAATAACTTCATTAAGCAAGGAGAGCAACTAAATCAATGGGGTTTGTGGTATGGATGACTGAGACGGGCTTCGCTGTTATCAAGGTCTGAGAGCATTATTTTGTGATAGTTTTTGTATCAAATTAATTGTTAAGACTCAATTAGCTATACAACACAAATGAATGAAAGGCAAACGTGTGACTTTGAACCTCTTTTTTATTTGTCACAAATGCAATAATAAACCATGCTGTGAAGAATGCAACCCACATAGCCAGCCAACAGGGCAACCAACAAGCATAAGGGATTATCATAACTGTCAGTCAATCTAATGGAGGAGAAAATCCCATGCAGTCAAGTAAATCAGTGATTGACAGCTATTGACCATCCCCACCAATGGCCACTGTGTGTGCATCAGCAAGGCCTCATTTCCCCACCTCATCACCAAGGCACTGTAAGCAGGCAACCAGCAAGCAAAACCCACGGCCCCATGCAAAAAGGTCACAGCAGAAAGTGCAGCTGCAAACCATCTGACCCCCCTCACTGAGATATCAAACAGTCTGAGCATGACAGCAAGTACATACAGCAAACACTCACACACATGCAGCCAGACACAGCAGTGATCACGGGGAAACATGCCCAATTCCTCAACATCAAAGAACATCAAGGTCCCAGGTTGGGTAATAGAAGCCAACACAGTGTTTGTTTTGGCTGGTGTGTGTGTGCTTACTTTCTGGTGGCACCCTGTCTTTGTGCGGACAGCCGGACAGGCTCCGGTGATGGGGGTACAGACCCGTTACATGACCTGTGCCATCACAGCCGGGGGTCGGACAGCGACTCTCCTTCTTGTCTGCCCGGGAAGAATCTGAAGAACATATGTCCAGGTGATCACACATGACACAATGGTAGATGTGGAGGTAGGTGGCTATAAGGTACATCAGTGCTATAAGATGCAAAGAAATATATCTTTGAGATCAAAATGAAGTAAAGGACTTTGAGTGGCCTTGTGTCTGATTTGTGCTATATAAATAAACTTGCCTTGCCTTGCCTAAAGCAATGTAATGAATGCAAATAAATGGCTCGATGACAGATCTTCTGATCATGAACGTTGAGGGCCCAGAAAACACACACACAGTCAAATGACACAGCAGACACACCCGCACACACACACACACACCCACCCACCCACCCACCCACCACACACACACACACACACACACACACACACACACACACACACACACACACACACACACACACACACACACACACACACACACACACACACACACACACACACACACACACACACACACACACACACACACACACACACACACACACACACACACACACACACACACACACACACACACACCGGATGAGATTGTCTTTCCTTCCCCAAAACCTGGTTCTCCTTTTCTTGGAAACCCAGATGAGATATAAGTTACCACCAAAAAGTAGTGATGCCAACTGGCAGTGTGTCTGCAGATGTAACCTACCTCCTACCATTAAAACACTTTGACTCTCACACAAGGTCAAGGATTCTTCTTACAGCCAAGATGTAATGGCTCTTGTAGGGGTGCAGTTTACATTACCATTTGAAGTGTCATTTTAGGAACATTTACCAAGCAGTGATAGCTTTTATTAGCTTTTCATAGCTAAGACTTACAGGAGTACAGTGTTGTATCAGATTGTAAAATCAATTTAGAGCTATTTGAGTGACAGAAACAATTTTAGGAGCGAGTATTAGCAAAAAAATAAAGGGGGAGTGGCTACTATCTCATGCCAGAGAAATCCAGACCACTGATTAAAGATGTAACTTAGAAATGCAAGAATAATGCTTCCAACTCCATTCAATTTGCATTTAGAACAATGAGGGCCAGATCCATTGTGCCCTGTTTTAGCACCATATCCACTAAATCATTTGAACTAATTATATGCCTGCGCTTTTACACAAAGCCAAAGTTTGGTGGCCAAGTGTCAATTTGCCATCCTTTTTGAGTTTAACTGAGTGGATTGAGTTTAAGTTATGGGATTGTTTCCTAGTGTCAAAGTCACACTTTGAGTAAAAACCGGATTCTCCATTAAGACGGTGGACGGCCAATATTTTACCGTGATGAATGTTCTATGATCTGCTTCACATCCACACAGGTCGGCTGTTACACACAGATCACAGGTTTATATATTGACATGGTTTGTAATAAGGCAGCTCTCAATGAATAATCCTGGGCAATATCAAAGCAGTTTAGTTTCATAATATGACTCAATATCAATTCAATAGCATTTAAAGCTCACACACTTTGAAGTGAGAGAGAGAGAGAGAGAGAGAGAGAGAGAGAGAGAGAGAGAGAGAGAGAGATAGAGAGAGAGATGAGAGAAAGAGTGTGCCAATTCAATACATGGGTCCAAATGGTGTTTTCCTCAGCATTAAGCGCTGGTCTTTGTGAATAATATGCTATTTGCAACCAGACTAATTTGCATAGGAAGGGGGGAATTTTGGTGCTGTGTTTTTGTCGAATATTCCCTAATACAAATGGGACAGGGGCAGCAGGGACGCTGTCTGATTGTCAGTTTGCAGTTTGCGTGTATTTCCCTCTTGCTTTGGGAATAGGACACTAATATATTTCTATCAGGTCCTAAGAGAGTAAGAGTGTGCAATATGAACAGGTTACTTATCAGACTGGGACAGAAGATGTGTAGAGGTTTTGGCTGCCCTGTCCCTCCACTATTGTTGAACAGTAGCCAGGCACCCTTATAGTGAGGGAGTAGGGTCATCTATATACTTACATACTAAAATAAAGCAGAGGTTGTTGGGTAAGAGCAAGGAGAAGAATCATCAAATGGAGGAGGTAGGAGGGTTGAGAAAGTCCAATTTGATAAGTGGCACGGAGCAGCACACCTACTCACACATATACAAGTGAGTCACCCAATGAAATCCCATGTCTCATTCATCAGCCTCATTCTTCTCTGTGGCTATCATCTATCTCTATATCACATTAGGGGCATATGAGTTCGGTTGCAATATTGCTATGTCACGTCTGGCGCCTTTGTCTGACAGCAGTGCAGTAAAGGCAGAAAAAATTGCATGTTTGATAAAGAACTTGGTCTTCATGTAAAATATAGCTTCTTAGTAATGGCTTCTTTGGGGGAAAACATTATTACATAGACTGTTAGTGGTTGAACAGTTTGTTGGAAGTCATCCTTCATTTCTACAGACACACACACACACACACACACACACACACACACGCACAAACTCACACGTACACATACATGATGTGTGTGCATTGTGCCTGCCACGCTCCCATTGTAGAGAGTGGATGCAGCAGAGTGGAAGGGATATTAGAAAGCAGGGGATATTGATTGTGGCTGGGGACGGTCTGCACTTTGCATAGCAAATGGCCCCCATTACCATACCATCTCTGGATAATTAATGTGCAGTCAGTGGGCCTGTCGTTCGTTATCGCTCATTCTGATACTGTTCAATTTTCCATCTCAGCCTCATGCTTCTCTTAGGAAAGCTGGGCTCTTCCCAATAACCCCCCCCCCCTCCACACACACACACACACACACACACACACACACACACACACACACACACACACACACACACACACACACACACACACACACACACACACACACACACACACACACACACACACACACACACACACACACACACACACACACACACACACACACCTTCAGCATCCTCTGTTATATGAATCACACAGGAACCCTGGTCAACCAGTGTCTGCTACTATCTCGCCTGAGGGAAGATGTTATCGCGAGGCAACCGACTGGCATCTTGTCATTATACCGACATCAGCCAGACACAGGGGCACGGGGAGAGGCTCTTGAAATGAACATTTGTGTGGCATTTCATTCCTAACATATACCTGCTGTGAGTTGTGAATTAGCAGGCTCGTATTAGTTGGTCTCATCTGATATGTTCCTTATGGGAGGATATTATTGAAATGAAACATGTCTGAATATTGTTTCACCAAAGGACATGATAAGAGGAATAGTTAAACAAGAAGGGAGCTTGAAACGAGACCAATGCTCTGTCTGTGGGACTGACACTCTGCTCTGTGAGTACACAAGCAGACCTTCTGCACATCAAGGACACACAATAACAATCACCACTGATGCTCTACTGCAGTCTTTTTACTATATGATTAGCAATATGTGTTGATTAGTCTGAGGTTTCAGTAAGTATCACACTGAATGGTTGAACATAAGCGTCAAAACAAACATAAAACACAGGATTGCTCCCTACAGAATGAATATTGTCTAAATGCAGAGGACCTCTGTTTTGCAGCATCCTCTCCCTAGTGCAGGTTTAAAAATAGGCAGCTTTACCCCAAGCTGCATCGCAGGGATGAGATTTGCGGTCCTAACAGGCCGTGCAGATTGCCATTACTTATGCCTGACAAGCCTACCCTCTGATGTTTCCATGCTGGCCTATTTTAACAACATAAGCTGCTGCTGCCGCTCCCGCTGCTACCGAGATGCGAATTTCCAAATTGGCTGAAAAAGCTTGTCCTAGGGTTATAGTGAGGTTTCCCAGAATGCATGTTGGCTGTCTAGTCTCTAGTGCAAGACAGATAGAATACGTAGGGCAAACAGTGGCAGACATACAGTTTACCTAAGCTTGTTAAATGAGGTAAACATGTCTACACATGCCCTCACCTTTATGGTAGAAAGGCTTCTTCATACCATCAGGAAGCCGGGCTTTACGTTCCACTCCGTAGCCGTGGCGCGGGACGTGCTCACCGTGGCCGTATCTCACCCCGTCCCTCCTGGAGGCCTCGGCGGCCATCTTGTCCCTCATTGCCTTGGCGCGCTCTGACTCTAGTGCGATGGCCTTCTCCAGCAGAGACAGGTTCCCCTTGGTCATGTCAAAGACTTCCTCCGACCGGTCCGACGTGACGGAGGCCGTGTCCTCGTCATAGTCCCGGTGGTGAGAGTGATACCTCTCGTCCTGTGCACAGCTGGCGAAGGCCTTGGAGCGCGGGCTCAGCTGCTCCTCCAGCTTCAGCAGATTGTCCATGTCGGAATAGTTCCTTTCAAGTGTCCGCCTGCTGTCCTGGCCGTGGTGGTGGAAGTCCCCATAGCCGTGATGCTGGCCCTGCTGATTGGGATCCCCGCATAGAAAGTGATTCTGCTGGGAGCCGGGGCCGTTGCGGTCGGAGGGCTTGGTCTCGCTCAGTTTGCGAGCCAGGTCAAAGCATTGGTTCCGTAGGCACTCCAGACTGCTCAGGCACACCTCCTCGTCGCTGTTCTGTCCGTTGATCTTGACCTGTCCACCGTGTGCATTGCCCCCGTTGCGAGGACAATCATTCTCACCCCTGTTCCCGCCTACGCCATCCTCAAACTCCTGCCCGTCTAAATCGTCGGCCATCGCGGCGCCGTGACCCTGTGCCAGCAGTTTGAGGGAGTCCACTGTCTCCCTGACCACGTCGCTGTCGACGTCCAGAGTCAGTTCAGCTCTCTGTGTTTCATCCACCTCTCCCTCCTCTTCCTCCTCCTCTTCCTCCTCTTCTTCCTCCTCCTCCTCCTCCTCTTCATCATCGTCCTCCTCTTCCTCGCCGCTGTTAGAAGAGTTGCTGTTCATCTCAGCTTGGGTCAGGGCTGTGTTGGCAGCGTCTTCTGCGATCTTGCCCAGGTTGAGGAGGGACTTGGCCACCAGTTCGTCATAGTTCTCGTACTCTTCACCGTTGTTGTTGTTGTTGTTGTTGTCTCTGTCCGGTTTGCCGTTGTTGCCTCGGCCTCGGGCGGCGACCTCTGGCCCCTCGCCGCTGCTGCTGCTGCTCATCTCATCGTCCTCTGTGGGAGAAAAAAAACAAATAAGAACAAGCGCCTTGTAATTTCATTTCCGTCATTCTATTTTTCCTGGTAAATCAAATTTATGGGCTTGGTCCCTTCTAAATTGGATAAGGAACTCTTTGCTTCCTGCCCTAATAATTTACTTTGAGAGTCTTAACAGCAGCTTGTGTTCTGAATTGTGAATCAGCACAGGAAGATCTATACACAGTATAGCGGTTGGAGGAAAGTTCCAGAGCAAGATGCTGTGGTGATGAATGAGAATCTATGGAACTAAAACACTGTTGCTGGATGTCTTTTTTTTTTTTTTTTTAATTTGCAATAATAGTAAGAATTCAAATTAGATTAAGAGAGAAACTGAGAAATACTTGAATTGGAGAGCAACTCATTTAAAATCATATTTAAGTCTTAAATCTAAGAGATAATATGGTGTTCATTTTTACAGCATGATGAACCCCCAGTTAGTAGCTATTCATCTTTGGCTAGTAAAGTTCATTCTTCTTTCAATCATCGGTATCTTCAGAATTCCTTTCATTGGGCTAATTGATTGTGGCAGGCTGCGAAAGGTTACTGAACCTCTTCTGTCAGTAATTTTCAAGCGCTCGCTCCTGGGAACCCTACCAATCTCCCCTTTCACATGTCTGCCCCCCAGCCGCCAACAGCACATTGCTCACATTGGCGTCACATTTTGCCACTTACATTCCTGCAGAGAAAAATGAACACAGAATCCACCCCAACCCCCCAACACACACACACAGAAATAATAAATGACTATTTGATGTCTGGTGGGGAACGAACAAATCACTAATCTAAAATAATTATAGAAAGAAAACTGGGTAATGGCTGGTGATAACATGAAATACCACCAGGTTTTTAAAGACATATCTGTTTCAACAATATAGACACTAGGACAGCATTTTTCAATGTTACAAAGATGAAGTATGCAAACACATTGAAATATGCATCAAAAACACATCTGGATATTTCCCAACTAAGTATTCTGTCCACACAGTACACAGACACTCACAGTGACTTCACCTCACTCACACGCACGCACGCACGCACGCACGCACGCACGCACGCACGCACGCACGCACGCACGCACGCACGCACGCACGCACGCACGCACGCACGCACGCACGCACGCACGCACGCACGCACGCACGCACGCACGCACACACACACACACACACACACACACACACACACACACACACACACACACACACAGGGGTTGTGGGCTTTAGAGCAGGAACGGGGAAGACCAGGCCCAATATTTTGACAGTAGAAGGTTTTCTTATAGCAACCTTCTGCACCGGAGGTTTAATTTTTGATGGTGTGAAACATGGCACTGGAAAGCAATTTGAAGAGCAATCAAGGTACACAAAAGGGATATGGAAGCGTAACAGATTAAGGAGGGAACACAGGGACTGTCCTTCCCTGAATGGGTTTTGGATTAGCTACAGAGATGTGCAATGCCACTGGAGAGACACAGAGAAGCACCAGAGTGTCACCTCTATTAGATGATGGAGATCACAATCTACCCAGATTTGTTCTGCCTTTCTTAAGGAACATTTTGCAGATTAAAAATGCAGATTGACGTGTGATTTTCCTACACAGCAAACCTAATGATTTTGCAGTTTAATTATAAGAAGGATTGGGAGAATTAATCAAGATGCCATCCAGTGACAATAACACATACTGTGGCATGTCCATAGCAAGAGAGGTAAATGAGTGGCTGAACAGACAGTGGCAACAGTCTCAGTCTATGGGGAAGGCTTAAGAAAATTGGAGTACAACTACTCAGATGCCACATCAACACTTGGTGGGTGGGTAGGGCCTATAGGCGCCAAACAGGGTTAACACAGTCCTCTCTCAGAGCTCAATCTTAATTGGGCTTGAAGGGACTGTCAGGTCCAATCGTGATGCGTGGGTGCGAAGTCCAATCTGCCAAATGTGGTCTTGGCTACGTTTTGTCTTCAGGAGGGCATACTTAAAGTACAGCTCAATATTCTTAACATTGCATATTTGTCAAGGTAAAGGCAACTGAAGATTATTTAGCTATTTTGTTTATAGTATTATGCAGTTACCAACATACTGTACACTCATGACTCCAGGTTTGGCAATTTAGCATGATTTAACTAAAAGAAACTCATCTTTCTGGCAAAGGCCTCATGCAGAATGTAGCACTGACGGACCTTACTGATTTAGTTTAACCATCAGTTTAGATCATTCCCTGTAACTACAACACTGAACATTTGCCAAAAGAGTTATATGATAAATCAAGAAAGTAAAGTGCCCTTCTCCTCCAGTTTCTACTGTGTTTAGACTACAGTAGCAGTGCAGCAAAGGAACAATACATTGTATGGAGGCAGTGTGTTTTTCCAGGTATTTCATCTCATTCCAATGAACAATGTATAAACATCATGTCCAGCTGCACCTTAAAAATGACATTTGTAAATAGGTAGAGAGAGTCTTCCCACATTTCTGAAAAGTGTATTCACTTGTTGGAGGTGAGTTACACGATGGGATTGATTCTACTTTCATGTTTGAATGGTAAACATGAATATACTGTAAGCAGCTGGCAAATTTAACACATCTAAACCAGGGGAAATAGCTAGCCTCACTCATTAACACGGTATATATCTCATTTGTTTAATGTGGGGTTATGTGCTGGACTATTTCTTGCTTGGACATGCCTCAACTGCCTCTGCATCACTGGTTGCTTGGCAACTGAGCCAAGAAATCAATTCGGTCACATAACCTCACAATCAAATGACAAGTTGTCACATTAATTTTTCATATAGATTCAAATGAGATATAACATTTTAATATAAAAATGTAGTCATCATGTAGGTGGGCTGCTAGGCTACCTGTTTCCCCTTGTTTCCAGTCTTTGTGCCAAGGCATACTTCCTGCAATGTGGAACTATTCATTTAAAGGTCTCCTATTGTGCAATATATCCTTTTTTCATGTCTTTTTCAACATACACAGCAACAACAACAACACATGCCCTCTCATTACCAACCTAACCTAGCACTAACTCCACCTGTGATTAGCACACCGCTATATACCCCAACCCCGCCTTCCAAAAAGCCCAGTCTGCTCTCATTGGCCCTGAATCTACCTGCCAGCTAGATTCAGGGCCAATCAGAGCACACTGGGCTTTTTGGAAGGCGGGGCTTATAGAGACCTGCTCTAAAATAGAGTGTTTCAGACACCATGACATTTTTTTTCTAGCAGAAACACAACTAAAAATGTCGAGCCTAAAAACAATTGTTCTGGTCCATTTGGTGCATTTGAAACATCTAAGCAAGGTATTTTTTAGGTACGATATTAGTACGAGAAAGGGAATCTCACCTTGCTCTCCGTCCTCCTCTTCTTCATAGTCCACCTCCTCTATGGCTTCCTCCTCCTCTTCCTCCTCCACCCTCTCCTCATCCCCCTCTTCCTCTGGCTCCACCTCCTCCCTCTCCACCTCTCCTTCTTCCATCTGTTCTACACTGTAGTCCATGTAGTCTCCCTCTTCCTCCACTTCCCCCCCCTCCTCCTCTTCCTCTACAGCCCCTTCCTCCTCCTCTTCCTCCCTCTCGTCCATCTCTTCGGTAGCGTCCGTCTCGTAGCACTCCTCCATGGTGGAGTTGTCCATGTCATCTAGATAGGTGCTCCTTTTGGGCGAGGTCTCCAGGGTGGGTCGGTCTAGACTCTTTCTCTTCTTGGCAAGAGGGCATCCGTACACACTGCAGAGGACAGAGACAAGAGGGCTAGCCATTAGCCACATGAGAATGCTAATTCTCAATCAGGACCTCTGTGTTAAGGTGTTGTTAGGGTTGTGCTAGTCTCGCGAAGCCAGACCAAACTACAGCAAGTAGTATGGTCTGGAAGCACACCGTTTAGAGCAGTCTATTCGGGGGGGAAACTGGGCTGGCCTGTTTTTATTTCTTTAAACCAATCACAATCATCTAGGGCGGGGCTAACCCCGGGAAACAGCAGCGGTGTCGATGCAAAATAGTGCCGGGGGGAACTTATTCTGATGGAACATCTTCACGTCCAGAGACTGTCAGAGAAATGGCTAAATCTAACCCGCAAACGCCACACAAAAACTATTAAAGACAAAAGGAATATACATAGTGTGTTGCTTTCTAACCAGCATGTCAAGACACCATACACTTTAGCCCCCGGGGAGCTCACGGGATAACTTAACCGGAATTAACTAGCCACATAGTCACGCAGTGTTATCTCTGGTAACATTATCATCGGCGGCCCGTTGTCCTGTAAATCACCAAAGAAAGGAAACGGCGGATCTTAATCTAGCTGGTTATAAGGTCCGGTGCTCAATCCAAACCACCACGCTTCATTTTCCAGAGTTTATGAGGGTATTTCTGCCCGGGGGAAGTTGTACAATGAAGTTGGACATCTAAGCTAGGCTAAGCTAGGCTGCGCAGCGTACCGGACCGCCGCCGCCGATATTATTATCCCAAAGTATCGCCACACTTTATTTCTGTCTACAGTAATGTGACTTCTCACACCCTCTGTGTGTGTGTGTGTGTGTGTGTGTGTGTGTGAGAGAGAGGGAGAGAGCTGCACAGAAGCACACAGGTTGACTGTGAGCGAATTGTTTCCTAGTTTGAGGGGGAGCTCAATACGGGAACGCCAGCAACAGGAAATGGAGGCGAAGCGTTGTTAGCCAACGCCAGCGCCAATAGACGCTGGCGGAAACGGTTCAGCCAGAATAGGGTTGTGCTAATGAATAAAAAAATCTATACGGCATATATCGTATTTTTGTGATATCTATCTCTTACAGAGAGCTTCAAACGTCGACATGTGTAGAAGGAAATGTAGTTTTAAATGGGTTGGGTGAACTACAACCTCTGCTCCATAGATGTCACAGTATGCTGGTTTCCATGAATTGCCGTCATTTTTTATATGAATTCAAGTTTTGGTTTAAAATTGGTTTGATCAATGTGTCCAGTGAACTATCAATATACTATGATGTGATATACAGTATCAAGACCAACCAGATCGTACACAGTAACTTGTATTTCAGCATTTTTTTTTACATTATCAGTATCATCAAGTCCTTTCCAATACCCAGCCCTAGGTATATCATATTTAAAAAGGATGCAATGCACAAAGCAGCAATGGAACAACGGCCTCTTACTAGACAGGTACTCATTAACTATTGAGTAATTACAATAAAATGCTCCATTTCTCACAGAAAACTCTTACAACGGGATAAACAGCAAACAAAGCTGAATATTTAGCAGTTTGTTTTCACGTCCGTTTATATTCAGGTAAACATCAATTTGTTCTTAGGCGACAATTTTTTTAAATTAAAAATCACTTTGCATGCTCTGCAAACACCTCTGATTTTCCACCCTGCTATGCCCTTTCCTGACATGAACTTAATGCAGAAAACACACACACACAAGCACGCAGCAAGTGATTGTCTGGGATTGACTAAGGAGGGAAAGACAACCTGTAGACTGATTAATTGAATCTAGCTGAAGCATCTTGGATTTTAATGTATTCCCCTCTCGGCAGCGGGGGGGGGGGGGGACAGATCCTAATCTGATAATCTGATAATCTGTGTATTCGCTCAGGCTATTGATCACAGAGGGGTAATCCATTTCACTCTGAGAGCCCCCGAGCTGCTACTTAGCACCCCCCCAATGTTAGTTGCATGATTATGACTTAAGAACATGTGCTGCTGATTCATTGGACATTAGTGCATGTGTGTGTGTGTGAGAGAGAGAGAGAGTAAGAGACAAACAGAGTGTATATGTGTGTGTGTGTGTGTGTGTGTGTGTGTGTGTGTGTGTGTGTGTGTGTGTGTGTGTGTGTGTGTGCGGCTGTGTGCACATTTGAACAAAAGCATGCACACAGTCACAATTAGGATAAATGATGAGTGTTTTGTCATCTAAGGAAAGAAAGCAGTAGAAACAAAAGAAAATTCAATGTGTCCAGGCTGTAGAGTAAGAGAGCTATAACACGCTTTGGGCATGTTCACTCGGCTGTGAAATATCCCTTGCTCCTATTTTTACAACCTCTGGATGTTTCCCCGGCTCTGCACTACTTAGAGTAAGACCTGATGTGAATGAATAACGCAACACTGTGTGTGAGACAGAGAAGATGCTAGATGTTAGTCAGTGGGTGTGCTGCGCTTGGCTGTGGGAAAGGCTCAATGCAGTGGTGAGGTGGGTTTGTCTCATAGTGAACCACAGTCCTACCAACCGATTTCTGTCCCCTCTTTTTTTCTGTCTTTCATGTCAGTGCGTGCCACAGTTCAATAACCTATCCATCCTGCTCTCTCCTTCTCTCTCTCTCTCTCTCTCTCTCTCTCTCTCTCTCTCTCTCTCTCTCTCTCTCTCTCTCTCTCTCTCTCTCTCTCTCTCTCTCCTCAGTCCTGGACGTGCATCAGTCAGCCGAGGTTCAGTCAGGCTGGCAGGCTCAATCTCACCCTAGCCCAGGGATTCCTTAATGGTCTGACCCCCTTCACCCCCTGCACACACAGGCCTCATTTCATTAATCTAGGCCCACATGGAAACTCATTCCCTGCCTGACAGCCGGACCTCTTCCCCAGGGCAGCATGCTCGGTCTATGGGACAGTGAAGGAGGGTGGTGGGTGGGGGTGTTTCGCTGCAGCACTGTGATCAATAGTGCTTGTGACCAAACATCTCAAAAGCACATTAAAATGCCACTCATCCTGGCCCCTCCATTCCAACACCCTCTCCAAATAAATCAAGCGCTGGTCCCAGCAGGTTAGCGGCTGCCAAGGCAGGCGGGCGGGCAGGAGAGAAGGGTAGGGTAGGTGAGTGTGAGGAGAGAGGGAGAAGTAGTGTGGGAATGCCAGATAAACATGGGCCTTCACACCTCTCTACCCTATCTTTCTTTTTGCTCCTGCATTTATTTTAACAATTAAGCAGTCCTAGGGCGATACTGAGCATGATGCTGAGATTGTGATGCATGCAACGGCAGCACAGGCAATAAAACGACCAAACAGCTGATCGGTTGCGTGTGTTCAATGTTAGTCCACAAATATGTTTCCATCTCCCATTTCGGAAACCAAACCAAATCATGCAAGCGTAAAACAATTTTTACGAATTAGACAATTTTTCTTTAGATGTTTGCCCGTTTCCTGATGCACATAAAGGCAGGGTGATAGAAACCCAGCTAGTGTTTGACAGGGAATAATCTGATTGCACCAACATCAGCTATTGGATAGAATATAATAATTGTATTTCTTTCCTCCTGGTCATCAAAAGCAACTGCAAGAGCATTAAATGTAGATGCCTTTTCTTCAGACTGGTGTTAAGAGGCGTTGTCAGGTTGTTGCTCCTGAGCCCCATGACGACTAAGCCACAGGAAGCCTCCGCTGCGTCCCACGTTCCCCCGGCTCTGTCGCTGTGTCACCCTGGCTACAAACACCCGTCATCACAGGCAATACGTCCCACTCACTGCACCCGGCAATCCAAAATCCAGAAATTATTTTCAAAAAATAAAAAATAAAATACATTTTGCAGTCTGTGTGCAGAGAAAGAAAGGAGATGAGATAATACTCTACTATACTAAGTTTCCCTTGCCTTAGCCCCCCTGGAAGAATCACAAAATCCTCCCTGAAGAGTGTGCAGTGTGAGAGGTAGCAATCAAAGAAGAAAAGAGCTTCAGATCGCAAGAAAAAGATCATTTCATACATTATGGAGTGGGTATCCTCAAAATGGTAAAAATGGAACACGTTCTACTACAGTGTGAACAAGTGGCTCTTTAATGCAGGAGAAACATTTTGGCAATGTCAGGAGACAGGGCCACGTTAGCGGAGCTTAAATGCTAAGGCAGGAGAAAGGAGAGCTCCTGTTAGGCTAATTTTGGGCGACAGTTGAGTGACTGCTGGAATGCGACAGCGTTCTACGGTGCCTTTATTAGCAGTCATATTAGCGGGCTGTTCTCAGCGGGGGCAAAAGCTTTAGCCGGTCATTAGCATCACACGCTATTTGTCTCCCTGACACGGGGATGGGGAGGAGGCTGCTGTTGCCTCGTCCTCTGCCTCTTGAGTGCTGCTTTTTACTTTGACTCTCTGTCTCTCCTATACAGCAGACTATCAGGGACAAGCGAGAGAAAAAAAAAGGAAAGAAGGGCCTTTTATTTTATCATCATTCACTGCGAGAATTAAGTGGAAATTTCAAGATTAAAGTAGAATAAATTCCTCTTTGCTACAAGCTCATTTTGACTGAAAAGAGGTGTCCTCTAAGCTCCACTAATAACTGCACTGCACTGTATAAGGGTGAAGGGATTGAATATTTTTCACTTCGGTGTTGCGCTAATCAGACGGCGCTCTCGTCTCACAGCCTGCTGCACACAGAGAGCAATATATTATTAGTGGAGCTTGAGAGGACTGCTGTTTTCGGTAGAAATGGGGTAGTAGTTTGTTCGTAGTCTTACGATGATAGCAAAGACGCATCATGTTTTCATAACGTTTTACTATATTGAGATATTGATTTAGGAAGTTCAAATCTGTCCACGTCCTCCAGCGTTAACTCAGTCTTTACCTGTTGAGTTTAGTCTCCACATTGTATATTGTCTTTATTCACAACATTTCCACTTCATTCTCGGAATCATGAAAGAACAAAAAAATGCCCTCCTCTCATTTATTATCTGTGGTGGCCTCTCCTCATCTCCCCCTGTATAGCTCCCACCCTGCTCTCACCAATACTAACCTCACCTGCTCCTCCCATGTCTACTTTCTCCACCTACGTACTGTATCTCTTACAGTATACATGACCTAAGTCCTTCCTCACACCACTTCCTCTCTATATTACCATCACTTCCACACACATATCCTAGCTCTCTGTCTCCTAGCTCAGTTCATTGCTGTCTCTCTGTCTCTCCTCTCAGACTATAGTGATGGAGGGGAATGCAGCACCTCTGGCTGTGCCCCCCTATCCAGCAGCAGGATCTATAGACACGTGTGACAGAGCCCCGTCTCCATGGTGATACCCTCCAGAAATCCATGAGGGATTGGCCCATCCACACAGCACAGCCGGTAGAGGAGAGAAAACCGAGAGCGAGAGACAGACGGAGAGAGCAAATTAGAGGTGGGGAGAGAGAGATATACAGGCTAGAGAAGGGAAGCAGACGGCAGGATGTATGTGATGGCGCATGTGGCCGTATACTTCTTTTGTGTGGTGTGCACGCAAAATTGGGGAACATATAGTAGAGCAGTTGATAAGAAGAGAGGAGGGATGTGTGTGTGTGTGTGTGTGTGTGTGTGTGTGTGTGTGTGTGTGTGTGGAAGAGGAGAGAGGATCATTTCAGAGCTGTCAG
Source organism: Ammodytes marinus (assembly GCF_949987685.1). Taxonomy (NCBI): domain Eukaryota; kingdom Metazoa; phylum Chordata; class Actinopteri; order Uranoscopiformes; family Ammodytidae; genus Ammodytes; species Ammodytes marinus. Next base: position 25,200,648 of record NC_137219.1, read on the forward strand.
AGCTTCTCCCACTAGCAGGGGGAGAACAAAAGACAGTGTCTTGGTGCAGGAGGCTCAGCGGCTGGCAGGCGCTGCAATTTGGGGCGTTTTCTGGCGTCTCAGGCTCCAGCTCTCATATCAGCGGTTAAGGCTCATTCACACACACACACGCACACGCACACACACATACAGACATACACACACACAAGCACACACACACAAGCACGCACACGCAGCAAAACAACAGTTTGTCCTGAAACTCACAAAGCTCTTCTTCAAAGTCATGAAATAATCCTCCACTTGGATGTCCACTTGGAATTGACACTAGTCTTAAATAACACAAGCAGCAGTGTAGCATAATATGTATTTTCATGTCTGGTTGCATATTTCATCATTCTTAATCCACTTCTTAACGATCGATGGTTTCTATGTGATGGCGAGTGCAGTGGTCAAGTAGGTAAAAGGCATTGGTACACAACCCCTCGACAAGCTGTTCTGTTCACTGGCTCAGTAAGACTGTAGTTGCCCTTTCACTTCTCCAGCTCCAACATTTGCAGCCTTTAGCAAATAAACAGTCTCACACTGCACCTTTAAGTCAAACACTTGCACTATAGGCCCATCAGCCTCAGCCTAACTGATGGGCTGGCAATAACATTTGTCACTGTCTGCCATCCACCACTCATGTTTGGAGGAAAGCACCTCTATCCTGGTTGAATGTTAAATGGACTTGACTTATATAGCACCTTTTAGCCGATTTTCTCAGCCCTTAAGCGCTTTACATTTCTTACCACATTCACCCATTCATACACACACTCATACACCGATGGCAGTAGCTGCCATGCAAGGCGCTCTCTGAACCATCCGGAGCAATTTGGGGTTCAGTGTCTTGCCCAGGGACACTTTGACATGTGGTGGGTAGGCGGGGGATCGAACCTACAACCCTGCACTCCAGAGGACGACCTCTCTACCCACTTTGCCACTGCAGCCCCAGTTGGTATGCCACTGGCAGGGGTTGACACTAAGCCTTCAACAACAGGAACTTTTCTACTTGCCCGAATGGCATGTTCACTTGCCCTAATACAAAACTAAAAACCTGTTAAACAATTATGAATATAATTTAATTTAGGGCTGTCAAATTAACGCGTTAATTTCGATTAATTAATCACAGAAAAATTAACGCGATTAAAAAAATTAACGCAGATTAATCGCACTTCTATAATGCCTTTTGACCCGGTGCAAAAGTGGTGCGGAGCTGCACCTGTAGCTCGCCGGGCGCGTGGGTTAAAGGGAGAAAGGTAAAGAGAGAAGCAAGGGAAAGGGGCCGACTCGAGGGCTCTATGGACGGTTTATGGGATGCATGAAGGTAGGAAGACATCTTACTTAATTCTCCGCAGTGTCCGTGCACTATTTATTTAGTGGGTGCAACAATGTAGGCTAGGTTCAAAACAGTAGTAGGCCATATCTCTCAATCTTCCTCCAATTTTGTTTGCTAGCTGTCTAGCACCCGCCCCGTGTGTGTGTGTGTGTGTGTGTGTGTGTGTGTGTGTGTGTGTGTGTGTGTGTGTGTGTGTCAATATTTTGCCTATGAGTAGGCTACGAAATGGTGGCAGTGCAGCGCTGTCTGTTGTGGGAGATGGAAAGTCGTAATTTTGTCTGCTTGTTTTTTTGAGAAAATTCGGCGCTAGTTCATGTATAAAGCTGGCTGAGGGGAGGAGACAGAAGTTACGAGAGACGGAGAGCGAGCGCGCGCGCGAGAGAGATAGAGAGAGAGACAGAGAAAGACAGAGAAACAAACTGTAGTAGGCTATACAGCTGTTTACAAACAGGTATAAAAGTGTCATATAAGTATGCGATTAATTTAGATTAATTAATCACAGAGTCTGTAATTAATTAGATACATTTTTTTAATCGCTTGACAGCCCTAATTTAATTATAACTTTTAGCGAACCATATCTCTTTAGTGCAAACCCTCCTTACTTGTCTCATCCTGACCACATAAAACCAACAACAAATCATATAAGCCTAGATACTGTATCATGACATCGCACATACAGCCAAGAGCTTGGTCCTGCTGCAGTGTCGTGAAAGGACCTCTTTTTGCCAGGCACCTGGCCTGGTTTTGGGGCTCAGAAAACTCATTCTAGCTCAGACATGAGCTGAATGTCACCTTCCATACACAAACTTCTTCTTCTTTTAGTGATTTGAGTCCGTTGCAGAATGTTAAAGCTATCGGCTATCGGTGGGGATGGGGATTGTTAATGATATTGATACCATTATCAAGACTCAGAGCTCAAGATAGGACTTCAAACAGGTCATAATTCTATCTCTCCTCACTGTTGGATTGATTTAGGTATTTTCAAGCTAAAAGAAGAACACATGGAGAATTAAATTAAAGATGAATTCCCAATGAAAATAATTGTGAGTCGCTGCCAGAGTCAGTTGTGGTTTATTCTGATTTAATTTCCACAAAATGTGTAAGCAACACACAAATAAGTCTACTTCGAAATAAGCATTATTTCTGTATTCTGAACACACTCTATAAAGATTTAAAATGTCAACTGATTTAGCATTTATTTTGAATTGGGTGTGACACGGAGAGAGAGGGGATTTTTTAAGATGGATCTTATAGAATATTGACATGTGTATCATACAAGGCATTTTGAATCATTTGGTTGTGGAGGTGGTTGAGCAGGAGAGCTGATCTGGCAGCAGATCTGGGGCTGTAATGCGCCTATCTGTCATCCTGCAGCTAAATTCACTCCTGGATTAGCCAGGTAAGGAGTCTCTCCACTGGCGTAATGACTTTAATCAATCACACCAATGGACACACACACACACACACACACACACACACACACACATACACACACACACACACACACACACAGGGGCCAGCTAGTTAGGCTGCTGGACCAGCAGTCATTATGGAAAAGGAATTCCTTCCTCCATCCATTTATCTATGTGAGCCACCTTTGGGTCGTCATAATTGTTGTTTATCTTGATGAGCTGACTGAGACAAGCTGTTGTGAATGAATAGAAATGCCCAAGTAGAGCCAATTATGAGCAGAAGGCAAATGAGTTCATTTTATTTCTTGCTTCTTATACTGGAACCCTATACCTAATCTAGGACTGGAAAAAAATATTATTTTCCATTATTGATTATTTTGTTGATACATTTCTACTTAAAATGTATTTTACACTATTGCCCTATACAGTCTTGAACCACACTTCAAGATATCACAAGCCTGTCACGAAACGTGATTGGGCAGACTGTAATGCAGTTGAACTGTAGTTACAGTAAAGTATACTATTAAAAACACATCAGTGAGTATCATATAATATTACAATGACCTGTGTGGAAGACTGATGTCTGCAGGAACGTATGGGATTGAAGTGGCTGAAGTCACGTAACACACAATGACACAATAACACATTATTGGTTTTGGTCTTTTCATTGGATTGGTTTGAACAATAACCAACACATGAGCAGTCTTGTTCTGTCTTTTAATGATACTGCATGTTTACCCAGTAGTAGAAGAGGATGGCTTTTGACATTGATGTAAAGTAGTTGGCAGCTTGTGTAAAGGGGAGGGCTGACCGGGGGGTGTGAGGGGGAGGTTGGGATGGTGGTTCAGGGGGTTAGAGGTCAGGATGTGGCCCCGGCCTGGAGCTGGCCTGAAGCAGCTGCCCACCACCAGCCCCCCTCACCCAACTCCCCTCCCCCCCCCCCCCCCCCTCCATACCCACACCCCTGTGGCACGCTCCGCACTCACCGCACATGATCTGCTATTCCCTTTGATGTCTTTCCTCAGGGAGGCCGTTATGAAAAAAAGATGAAAATAAGGAGGATGAAAAAAAAGAAGTCGTAAACACCACCTGTTTATCTAATGTTGGAAAGGTATTCTGCAGGTTTGTCATAATATGCACAGGAGGAAATGGGGGATTACAAAGAGAGAGAAAAAAGAGAAGAAAGGAGAGAAGGAAGTCATGTGCATGCCACTGTAAATCTAGCGGCCCATGTTTGAAATGCTATCAAAGTGGGTTTTTAAATTGCATAAGAGGTTTATGTTGGTTGTACTATTAAAGGTGGAATTGGTCATTTTTGGAGAACGCTTGTTGTCAAAATCAGTGAATATCTCTTCACGCTTCCAGATCTATGATTGTAGTCGTGGAGATGCGCCGAAAAATAATGTCAATACACAGCCTAGGCTCTGTAAACGGGGATGTAAAAAAAGGGTATGTTAGCAGGGGGGTACCCATTGTAGCTAGTAAGATGCCTGTTTGCAGAGCCTAGGCTGGGTATTAACACAGGATGTTTCTTTAGTGCATACACTGTATGTACAGGTAGCGGATCGTGAGGATATTCACTGATTTTGACAAAAAGGGATTTTGACAACGAGAATACTCCAGAATCACTAACTCCACCTTTAATCTTCAACGTGCTACGAAGGAGACAGTAATAGACAATATCATTTTGTTCTAATATACAATTATAACATACAGTACGTGATTGCAGTTGTACAATGCAAGGGTCTATCTCAGTCCAGCTTCATCAAACTATGGAAGAGTCAACAATGGTGTGAGTAGAGCCAAGCTGAAAGCAACCCCGCGGCTCCGTATGCGCTGTGTGAGCTAATGACAGAGCTCACACATCCTACCGACTCACAGCCCACACTGCCTTTTCCGTGATACAAAGCTTTCCCCCATTAAATATGGAAATTTGTGTTTTCTGTGACAGATATTTCACAGAGGGGGGTTGATGGCATAGACGGTGTTTTTTTGGAAGGGGAAAGTGGCAGATTTTTGATTAATGCAACCTTATCTGGTTAGTGCACATTGGAGGCAGAGGGGTGGCTGAGCTTGGCGGGGGTGGGATGGCTGCCTGTTTTTTCCAGGCCCTCTTTCTCTCTGCTCTATTTCAAATGGTTTCACTCGCTCGCTCTCTCTTCGTTTCTCTATTTTCATCCTTTAGTGGTTAGCGCACTCATCCGCTAGCTCTGGTATAAGGCAAACTGTGCTTTAAACTGTACTGCAGACACACTCTTCTTTCATTTCACATGGCCTTCCCTCTGATTTCCCTTCTCCACCCGTTGTCCCCTCTTCACCTCCTCAGTCTCTTCATCTCTTTGTCCCTACTTCCTCTTCCCATCTGACTGAGACATTTAAAAGCTTCTGTTAAAGGGGCACTACACAGTTTCAGCGGAGGGGGATTTGTTTAGATTTGCAGAGCCTGTAGTTAGTTTATAAAAATGATTTTCTCTCCATGTAATTATTCTTTATATCGAATAATTCTATCATCATCAATCAAGACTAAATAATTGTAAGGCATTCGGAACCGTACGTAAGACTAGAATATGTTTGTAAACCAAACGGTGGGCCCTGCTGCTGTATAGAACAACAACAGTTGAATAGTAACTTTTCAGGAAGCTTTCTTTCATCAACAGTGTTCGAGGGATCACATTTTCCTGTGATGAAAGTTTGTTTATACAGTTATGAGAATATGCCTTAGAAAATGTTCCCTCTCTCTGACAACCAAAGTAACATAGTGCACCTTTAAAATCCACATCTCCCTCCCGTGCCATTCTATCAGCAGCTTCCAATCCTTTACTTATTTGTGTTGTATCCTCTCCCGTCCTCCTGCCAGGCAGAGAGTGAGGAGCGGTGGTGCCACTTCCCGCTGTCGCTCCATCACCACCTGGCCCACTTCCAATGCTTTTAGTGAGAGCTATCTGTCAAGCCATGAATAATACAGGCCCAAGGCTGCTGCTGCACGGCGTTAGCTTGCTAGCTAGCTATGTGGAATCCAAATGAGGTGTACAGCAGGAAGGGAGCACTTGACTCCAAGCTCGCCACCACGATCTCTCTACCAAGACAGGCAATTACTCAGCCCACAGCCCCAGCTGCAGCCGTGGAAATCATAAAAGCAACCCCTCACCTCCCCGTCTGCGCACACACACACACACACACACACACACACACACACACACACACACACACACACACACACACACACACACACTAGACAAACACACACACTTTGCATGAATAGGCAGACATGCACACCCCATTTCCTGATTCGAATAACACCAACGATTTTAATATGCAGAGGCAAAGTGAACATCTTTCCTTCCACACACATGCTACAACATCTTTAGAACCATCTTTACTGACAGTAAAAAGAAGAACAGCGATTGTCGATTAGAAATGCAAGTCAATCGACATGTTACCTAACTTAAATCTAAAGTTAAGTCATTTTACCAAATTTAAAACGAATGGAGTGAAACGTGCTGAAGCCAACTCAGAGCCATATGCCACCAAAGGACGAGTGAAAGAAGTCCAATATAAGGGAGAGCAGCGCTGAGCCACAGAGATCTATTAATCAACAGTGCAGTAACTTCATCATCTCTTATCTGTTGATTAACAGGAGACACCTCGTCCACCTTTATCGCACTTGTTCCACAGTTATGGCAGGAGGCTGAGAGGGCTATCGCATGTATCAGGCATATGACACATGTATAGTCGCGTAATTAGTTTTGCACCGAGGCATCCTTAGGTGACAGTGTTAACCCATCCATCATCGCTTCTAATCATTCGTCGGTGGAGTGTGGGATGTAATTACAGAGTGCTAGGCAACGGCAGGCTTCACAGGTAAAAATAGTCATGTGGGATGAGAGACTTTGGCATGTGTTTGGCATGTAGGGTGTGTGTGCACGAGGTGTGCGTATTTGAGTGTGTGCCTGCAGGAGGTAGGTAGGACGTGTGTGTGTGTGTGTGTGTGGGTGGGTGGGTGTGTGTGTGTGTGCGCCTGCATTCCTATGTGTGCTGTGGTAATGAGATCTAGTTAGCGATGCTCCAGAGTGTCTTATTAACAAATAATAACAGCACTCCTTTGTTTTTTACCTCAACTCTCCATCTATTATTCACACCTCACAGATTCACTCATGATTCATTTATAGATGCATCTTGTGTAAGCTAGAAACTAAATGTCACCCAAAACATCACTGTCAGATGGTGGTGTGTGCATGGGCATAATGTTTCTATATACAGCTCTGGAAAAAATTAAGAGACCAGTCTGGATTTTTCTTTAATCTTCATCTCCACGTAATTTATGGAAAACGCTCTTAATGACAAAAAATGTATTGGAATTTGGTAGAAATGTTGTCAGTAGTTTATAGAATAAAATCAAAATGTTCATTTTACTCAAACATATACCTATAAAAAGTAAAACGAGAGACACTGAACATTTGGAGTGGTCTCTTCATTTTTTCCAGAGCTGTATGTAATGTATCAGTGCTTGTGAGTATAGAGGTATGTAGAATAGATATGACTCCTGCATTAGGTTAACAGTAGTCACAGCGACAACCCAACACTGCTGCAGCAAGGCTGTAAAACAAACTGGCACTTCTGCAATCTAGCTCCATCTTTATATGCAAGTACAAGTGTGAACGATGGAGTGCTATTGAAATAGATGAGTTGGATCTTGCCGGATCAGTAACGAGAGCTGTAGTGAGGCCATTCTGCCATTCAACCACCCTGTTGTGAAATCAGCATGTCGCACTGTGTACTTTAGCTGGATTCTCTTTCCGCTGAAATTGCCAGGTTGGAGAGAGAGGCACTCAGCTGGGAACGCTGCTCTACATGTGAAGTAGGTTGTGTGTGTGTGTGTGTGTGTGTGTGTGTGTGTGTGTGTGTGTGTGTGTGTGTGTGTGTGTGTGTGTGTGTGTGCGTCTTATATGTCTACATGTGTGTCAGTGCCCATTGGGAGAGCGTACGTAGGTGTGAATGTACGTGTGAACGTGTGTGCGTCAGCGTATTGCCCTTTGCCTCTCTACCCTCTCTCTCTCTCTCTCTCTCTCTCTCTCTCTCTCTGTCTGCAGGTGAAGAGCTTGTTCTGAAGGCTCTGCTCCAGTCGAGGCCCCTTGAAGCCAAGGCCGGCAACACTTCACCCAGATAGAGGTAAACCTACAGTACATCATGTGTCTGACCAGCAAACACTTAGTGGGCCATTGTGTATTGATACAAGAAAGGTACCACAATACCCGCTGTAAAAAATATTGCTAATCGCATGTTAAAAAAGTAATTTATGATTTACGTGTGTTTGTGTGTGTGCAGGCAGGGTGGGTGACCTGCAGTCCTAACCACTAAAACAATTAAGAAAAGAGACAGGTTAGTGAATGTGGTATGGATACATAAACTACCTCAAATATAAGTCCAACAAAAGCTTATTGTGTGACAAGCTTTTTTTGCCTACCTTCTTTTACTTGTATCTATTTAAACACAGTTAGATTAACAATATCACACTACTGTACACTACAGAACTTAACTGTGGTCCAGCCATATACCAGGTATTCGCCTACTGTTGTCCTTTAAAACGTGTACCAACCAATGATATGTCACTTTAATAGTCGACTTCCAGCTGTTGTTGAGCTCCAATGTGGATACCCTTAGAATGCCACTCTGCTGCTTGCTTGCTTGCTACTCTCATATCAGGCAGAGTGCTTTGAGAGCATGACAGAGAGCGCGGATAAGACTGTGTGTATGTATGTGTGTGTGTGTGTGTGTGTGTGTGTGTGTGTGTGTGTGTGTGTGTGTGTGTGTGTGCGTGTATGTGTGTGTGTGTGTGTGTGTGTGTGTGTGTGTGTGTGTGTGTGTGTGTGTGTGTGTGTGTGTGTGTGTGTGCGTGTGTGTGTGTGTGTATGGGAGTAAATAGCATCCCAACTGGAGATGGCATTTAAGTGTCTCTCCCTTTGCACTCCGATATAACTGCGTGTCCATTACCTCGGTGAATATGTTTGTGTGTCTGCCAGCATGTGTGTGTGTGTGTGTTCATGTGCTTGTGTGCGGCTACAAATGTATTTCCGAGCTGTTCCTCCAATCATCTTCATGCTCCCACGTGATTCACCCTCTACCTTTCTGTTCTGATCCTTTCCTCATTCATCATTCTCTCCTTCCTGTCCTCTTGCCACAGGTCTGTACTAAGGTGTAATTTAGCCCCCTGCTGTTCTTTCATTTCTGCCGTCGTCAGGAGGGGGCGTGGCTGGGCCCCCTGACACCATGGATACAATCTGTCAATCAATTCCCCCGGTCGAGAAAATTGCGTTCAAAGTGAGAGTAATTATTAAGTATGTCCTGCGTGGTTCAAATTGAACGCCCTCTTGGTTTGGCACAGAGAGACATATTTCATTTAGAAGCCAGGCCGTGTGGATCTGGGAGGCTTTGGTGGTTGCTTTGAACGAGGCCAAGACTTTCCTCAGCTCACTTTTTCTAACCACTCTTCCTTTCCCTTCCTTTCCCCTTTCCGTACACAATACAATAACATTTAACAAACATGCCCCTACTCAGAAAACTATTCACAAAAAACAGGGTGTGCAAAACAGAGAGCGTCAGTGGCCTGTGTCGTCTCTTGCTGTAAAAATCACACTGTTCATCTCTAAATGGCTCTGTGATAACACACCGCTGTCTCTTTCCTACCACACATAATACTAAGAGAGAAAGCCAGCCCCTTGACACAGCGACACACATTACAGAAGAGAGGCCGTAGAGGTGAAAGCAAGACTGAAAGAAAGTCCACTCAACAACATGAGCATGTTAAGTGAAGTAGATGTTAGGATTCCTACTTGTTAAAGTCCTTGAAAAGCTCAGATCAGAACTGGTGAGAAGGAATGTTCTAAAGGTTCCTCTGCCTTCACTCTCTCCTGGTTCAATTATTCAAACCTACTTTAGAAAACACTTGAGTCCCTAGTTACCTCCCTGTTCCACAGACCAGTGTTGATTTATTTTCATGTTTCCCTTTCATTCCAGGAGCAACTGACCTCTGTTTTACCGGCATTCAGTATCCATCCATACACTGTAGATTCAGGTTTAAATCAGAAAAAATCAGTTCCAAAGATGCCCTCCAGCCCAACACTTGCTTCTAACTTCCCCATGCCATTTTTAATTACTGTCAGCCACAGTTGCTTGTTGTAAGCACCTCAGTCAATCACCTGTACCCATGTTGAGTAATCTGCAACGCCCTGCCAACCAAACCTTGTTACAACAGCCGACACAGAAATGACCCCGTAACCTTTACTCGTGAGCAGATAAATCAGAATTAACAAGATGTCCCTCACCTTCGGCTGAGTGACTTAACTACTGATCCCCGCGACCTCTCTGTAGGACAGTTATTGTAATCAATGTTACTTTAACTGACGTGGAAACAGCATCCTGTACAGTGTGCAGATTGGCCCTGCGTTCCAATTCCCATACTTCCCTACTATTTAGTATGCCAAAAAAAAGATTTAGGATGTCCCAATGCATGCACGTCAATTGTGGTATGCTGAAAATACATAAATGCCCCACTAACTCCAATAGCATTTTGGAGCATTTGTTTTTATTCTCGACATTTCTCAACATAATGAAAAAAGAATCTTCCTTATTTAATTTTTTTTAAACTCTTCTGTACTTTAGTATGTAGTGTAGTGAAAAGAAAGAGTATGTGATTTGGAATGCAGATCAAGTCTTCTGTAGAATGAGAGACTGTGCTTAGTGTGAATCTCTGTGCCATGTCAACTGCCAGTTTGTAGATTTTTTAGAACTGTCTGATGGAAATGTGCCTTTGGAACAAGCTTCAAACTGCATGGTGGGTTTAGAGTTAGTAATTGACAGTTCACAAAGCCCCTACCCCCTGTTGCCATGAATGGCAAGCTTTCTGTTCTTGCACAGCTTGTATGCAATTAACATCGATAATTGTGGCTGATTTTCTTGAATTGAAGTGTGGCTCTAGTTAGTCCACCTATTATAAGTATCAGGAAGAATGTAACATCAAACTGTTATTCTTTCTCCAAGCACAACCATGTTATGGCTGCCTATCATACATGCTAGTTTGAACTGTCTGACGGTGTGTTCTTCCTTTAGTGCTATAAGGGAAAAGGAATGAAAACGTAAGGCTATCTTAGTAGTAATATTGGCTGGGGTTGCTGAAATGTAAACTTCCCCGAACACATTAAGAGTGGGACTGAATTGCTCATGTCTCAACTGTGTTGACAACCAATTTGAGAAACAAGACAAAGCGAGTGTTATAGTCATAAACATTCTTTTAGTATAATATATAGCCAGCAAACTAATGTAATGGTATGCTCCCTGGCTTTGGAAGTAATATACAAACTTGGTTACAACAATAGTTAGTATTCTGACAATTGAAGCATAGATCAGAACAGATAAACGTGTGGAATCTATTTTATTCTATTATATTCAGTATGTTTGGTGTTTGGTCTCAGAAAGACTATTAAAAAGGATACTGCCACCTCTCACACTCTTAACCTACAGTTTATCACTTTTAACTCACATTGGCATGTGGATCAAATCCAAGGCTTGACAAGAGTGTCATGCTAAATTTCAACTGCTGAGGCTAGGATTGGATCAAAGTTGGGGGGGAGGGGGGGTGTATAGAAAAGCAATGGTGCAACTACATCATATTTTGGCTCTAAAATGTCCAATGAACACAATAACAAATGTCGCTAATCTGTGACTGTAGGCATGTAATTGATGGTATAGCTTAAACACACACACACACACACACACACACACACACACACACACACACACACACACACACACACACACACACACACAGACACTATATAATATATAATATGGCTATGAACCCACCCTAACCCCCATGTGTGTAAGTCTACAGATTCCTATGGCATTAGCAGGGCTGCTGAGCCTGTTCAAACAGTCAAAGGCAGCGTGTGAAACGGAGAGAGAGAGAGAGAGAGAGAGAGAGAGAGAGAGAGAGGGAGAGGGAGAGAGAGAGCGAGATAGAGAGAGATGCAGAGAGAGAGCGAGATAGAGAGAGAGAGAGAGAGAGAGAGAGAGAGAGAGAGAGGTGGAGGATACGGATGGTGCACCAGTGTTTGAAGGAAAAGGGGATGGGTGGGGGCTAATTAACATATTAATGACCCCCACCTTCCTACTAGCTTCTGTCGGCTCGTCCAAACACTTTGATAAGTATGCAAATGAGAGCGGTGCCATCTGAAGAGGGAATTAGCTCTGCCGGAGACAGCCCAGAGAGATGGATGAGAGAAGAGGGGAAGGAAGGAAAGAAGGAAAAATAGGAAGGAAGAGACAGGAGAGAGGAACTCAAAAGGGGGCAGGAAGGAGAAGAGGAGAGGAGAGGAGTGTCAACATGGAGACACACGTGGGTGGGTATGTGTGTGTGAGATTGAGAGAAAATACTTTTTCTTTCTTTTTCAATGCTGGTGCTCCCCAGTTTTTTTGGTCTGAATGTGCCAGTAAAAGTCAGCACTGCAGCGATGTGCAGTATGGCTGCAGGGGCTGGAGGTCAGCGGGCAACACAGACTGATAGGGGGCTAAGGTGGACGGCTCAGACTAACGACCCCGAGCAGACAAGGGCAAGTAATTATAACACGGACTGATCTCGCTCGTTCTATCATTGTGGAGAATGGCGCCTAATAGGGATGAGGGGGAGAGCACCATGGGAAAGCACGTGTTCAATGTGGGGGAAGACAAAGGGAATTTAGACAGAGAGAGAGAGAGAGAGAGAGAGAGAGAGAGAGAGTGTGTGTGTGTTGGAGGGACACCTTGTGTGAACGGCCAGGGCCAGGGATTCACCGACACGCGCTAGTCACGTTCCACAATTATGTTGAATAATTAAAACGTTTCATTAACTTGATCATTTCCTGTTCGGCCATGTTTCAGCCCTGACACCGACCAATTAAAAGCCGGGGCCAGGAGTGAACGCCCCTCTCATTGGGCCGGTGGGTGATAGAGGACAACCTTATGTCTGCTGTATTGGAAGCAGAAATCTGACGGGCTAAAAGAAAAAGAGGGCTTTAGCGGTTATCCACCTTACTTAACTGTTCTCAACCACGTCACAGCTAAAGCTAGCAAAGGCACCGGCAATGAAATCTCCGTGCTCAAGGTGAAAATTGTGCAAGTCTGGATTTGCCTTCCCTGGATTTTTTTGATTCATGCAAATAAGGGCGTGAATAGTTTGCAGTCTGGACATAGCTAGCCTTTGACTCTCGGATATCAACGTGTAAAGGTTTTCAAGGTGGGTAACTTTTACACAAAAAAACAGTTTGTGATACACATACTCAAACTAATAGATGCCTTAGTCGTCCATCCATTAGCTTGCAGAATGGTTTATTATTCAGTAGTGTTTTATGATGGGAGTGCACTAGATAGCCATAAACCATAAAACACAAAAATGTTTTAAGAATTGAACAAATTAAAATCAAAGGAATCTTATTCACCTTGCATTAGCACCATAATTAGCTAGTTGGATTACTGCAGGAAAAGCCACATATTTCCAGAAATGGGACGACGGGGCAGTTTCTATCCCAGTGCATGTGCCATGCAGTGTGTGGCACTATGCTATCGCTCCATACTGAGCTCATGCATACTACTAATACACCACAATAAACATGATTAGCATGGCGCACTGTAAGTATGCAAATGACAAAAAGAGATGTGGAGAGGAATGTTTATGCTATGAGCTGTCTGTGTAGCACAGCCCCTCCCCCGCCAGACTTGAGGTATGAAAACCATGGTGAGGTTTATTGAGATGGGAGTCTTTGTTGAATCTAGCTTTTTTTCCCTTTTCTTTCATAAAGGAAATTCAAGCATGTAATTGGAGCTTTGAATGGAAAGGGATGTCTTTACTTTGCATGTCAATCCTACTTGCTGCTGCTGTGAAGACTTCAATCACATGCACACACAAACACACACACACACACACACAGGGCGCCTGCTAATAACCCAATCTACAACGCTTCTTCCCACATCAAACCTTGACCTTGACCTGATGTGTGAATGGAATCCAGCTGTTGTATCCACACTGTGAACTTTATGGCAGTTAATATGACGTTACTGGGTTTTCTCAGGCAGATACCAAGACTGAAAATGTGAAGTTTAAACAAAGACAAAGGATTCTTTCTTTCACACACTGATACACACACCACTAAGAAACATATGTGATAACAATCCCATAAGAATGGAACTGTGCTTGTCAGTGCTTTCTGCTAGACAAACAATGAAAAAGATGTCTTGTTACTTATCAGCTGACATAGATAATGATGTATCTGGTATCTGCAGTTACGTTAATATCATGTCTAGCAATAATATATATTCATGATGAAAGTACCTGTACATACGTCAATATGTCTAAGAAGAATATTCTTCAAAAAGTCTATAACTGCATATTTGTGGTTCCATTCCAATTGACTTTTGTCTTAATTATTTTATTTTGCTTAAGTCAAACTAAAATTGGTTTGCTTCACAGGTGTTCGAGTTGTTTTTCTATATTGTATTTTTAGCAAATCATCCGTTCTCTGCTCTGTATTGTAACACATTAAAGTTGTGATAGTGACTTCTCAAGAATCTATCTTCCCACCAGAACTATGTGAACACTATTATGTTGGTGCCGCTACAGAAAATACAAATCAATTCTATCCACTGTATAAAGAAATTGTAGATTTAAGAGTTAAATGTAACAACATGTAACTTCACTATGGGGAAAGCAGAAAGCTCTGCCAACAGCTTCCGACACATTTTGAGCCAGGTATTAAGAAGTGAAAAAGGATTTTCTTTCAATCGTTCACCCAATCTACTCCATAGTTGGTAGGTATATCGCTGAGGGCCCAAGGGAGGGCAGCACCGTGTGGAGTTTGTCTGGATCAGCAGTTCTGGAGAAAACTGCGAAAAACCCAGTCAAGCCAGCCGGACTTAGGTGAGCGTCTATCCACAGTAGTTATAGTAGCAATGATTGGAGTGGTCAAACCGGACCACAGTGCGTCTCTACCGTAAACAGTGCCAATTGATGTGCAACAAAACCAATCTGGTGGCACGGGTACACCCAGAAAGGGTACTGCACTAGATTTTAACACATTCCTCTGTGTGTTTTCTGTTTGTGGGTAAATGCTCACAAAAAGAAGGGTAAGCACATACAAAGACATAGAATCACGCTCACACACACAGCATAGCAGCAACAGCCTATCCGACACAGCCCCAGCCTGGCCCAATGCAAAGTCAAGGCGGTTCATCCCAAAGACTATCAGCTCTCCGGGGGGAGAGAGAGAGGCCATCCAGCAGCATTATCGACATTATAGACGCCTCGGCCTGGAGATAGGCTTCACATCGATCCACTGATTAATTACTATCCACAGGCAGCAGCACAGTGAGGGAGAGAGAGAGAGGGAGGGAGGGAGAGAGAGGGAGGGAGAGAGCGAGAGAGGGAGAGGGAAAGAGAGAGAGAAGGAGAGTGAGGGAGAGGGAGAGAGGGAGGGAAAGTGTGAGGGAGAGAAAGGGAGAGAGAGAGAAAGAGGGAGGGAGGGAGGGAGAGTGGGAGACAGAGAGGGAGGGAGAGAGAGGGGGAGAGATAGAGAGACAGAGAGGGAGAGGATACTGACAGAACAGGGAGAAAGGACCACGGAGAGAGAGAGAGAGAGCAGGGAGAGTACACCTTGTACTATCTGTGAATATCAGCTAAGGGCTACACAGTAATCTTCCAGGTGGAATATTATTTATTGATATATAGGTGGGCAGGAACCCCTTATCGTAGCTGCAACCACCCCTAACACACAGCCAAGGACAACCTTAAATGCACACATTACTGGGGTGGAAACAAACTTGCAAAGACAGGTAGAGGGCACATACCCACCCTTGAATGACTAAAACAGATTATACTTGACAGACACTCTGTTTGTAATAGTATATATTATTCTTATTAATATTAACAAACTTAACCACTAGAGTGGACAGACAGACAGACATACAGACAGACAGACAGACAGACTGGCTAACATAACACGTCAAGTCAATAAGCTTTTGTGCAAGTAAACCATTTCTCACATGTTATTTTATAGACAACATGTAAAGGATAGCTGCGGTCGTTTCACATGCATTGCACTGTAAGTTTAGGGCTTATCCTAACACTTTAAAACCTTTACTTGGAAACAACTTTTCCAGTGACAAGAAAAACCTTGAATTTTGAAAATAAAGTTGTGTTCTACCTTCCACCCACTTAAAATCACCCGACAAGATATGTGGCTGTAGGCGTAGGAAGAGAGAGGGAGCAGTGCTGCATGGGTAATGAATTGATAATTGGCTATAGTGCTAAATAACGTCAAGTAAATGAGACAAAAACAGAATTATTTAGCTTGTCTAGATGGAACATTAAAAGAGGAGAAAACGGTTCTCATTCAATATTTAACGTGGGCACATTGTATTACAGGAGGGTTTTGCGTTTGTAGCTGTTTTGTGACATCGAAAAAGGAGGGAGAAGGAGAAATAGACAGAGAGAAAGAAGTGAATTATCCAGAAGTGAAGTATCTCGTGGTGGAACAGAAAAATAGAGAGGGAAATCAGGAAGAAGTTAAATAAATAAAGAGAAAGGGGATGGCTTAGTGAGGGGCTGCTATCATATCACAGCAGAAGAGAGCCTCTGTCTGGTAATAAGGTGACAGTCCAGCCACACACTGTTTGACTATCTCAGCACTAAGACAACGGGCAGGCCAGTGTGTGTGTGTGTGTGTGTGTGTGTGTGTGTGTACAAGTATGTGTTTGCAACTGTGGCTATTTTCCTCCTGTCTGTTCATTTGTGTTAGCGATGCTTCTGGGTGTGTGTTGTTTGTTTGTGTAGCAGTGCAGTGCATCTGTTTCAATTCCACTGACCTGAAAAGCTCTGTTAATGCTGGATCCACAGGCACTGAGAGGAGGAGAGGGAGGGAGACAGATATAGAGAAAGAGAGAGAGAGAGAAAGAGAGAGAGAGATAGGGTGATTATGAAACAGGACTGACTTGTGCATGCTAACATGTAGAACTTGTAGAAGCTGTATTTGTGTCACAACACAACTGATAAGCAATACATATTTTTATTTTAAAAACCATCCTTACCCTGTGTTTATCATTTAGTACCTCATAAGATAAGAAAGCCAACCGGGAATGAACATATAAAGGACTGATTCTCAGAAGTGGGTTATCTTTATCTGATATATAAAAATGTGCAATGTAAATGTAAAAGGGCTTTAAGTGAACTTTTGCTATTAAGCAGTGTATGTACATGTGTTTCAGTGTATAGGCAGGGCTAATTTGTATAGCCTGAAATGTGTGGTGCTAGCTTCACATTAATTTCTCTCCCCCAGATCAATGTGGACTTTCTCCCACCTCAGTGTGGAGGAGTCTCTGATTGGTTTCAGTAGCTGTTGACGTCAGCATGGGATAACAATAAAGCACACTGACCATACACATCCAGGTGAGTACTAGTTTTAGGGCTGGCGGCAGAGCGAGGCCAGCCCTACAAATGCGAATGACGCTGAGTGACTGAGTGAGTGAATGAGTGCGTGAGCGACCAAATTTCAGCGATAGGTCAGAAAACTCGTTACGTCGATACTCAGTCTTTTTATTGGTTGTTGCCCTTCAAATTTAACATGTACCAGCGAATCACGGGGGAGAGGGAGTCCTGAACTGATAACGTTATTTCCACAACATAGCTGACAGTGAGGGCCAGCCCTAGGACCTAGTCGTGTTTGACGATGCAACACAATAGGACAGTAATCCGACTCAATTATCACTTCTGCGTGTTTTTTTGTTAGCTACAACCTCCACTCCTGTAGATGACGCTGTACGGCTAGTTGCCTGGTATTACCGGTTGTCATTCCCCATGTTGTGGCAGAGTACAACCTGGAAGCAACAAGGCTGACACGGATGTCAAAATGAAGAGCGGCCCCTTCTAAATACAAAGTGGAATGTAGAAAGATATCACAATATACATCTTATTGTAATGTAACACAATACATCATATTGGGAGCATGTGCACCGTATTGTCAAGTCCTTGCCAATACTCGGCCTAAGTGAGCAATTTAGTTTTTAGAGCTCTAAAAAAATACTCTTTTCCAAGCAGACACAGAAGAAAAGCATTAGTAAACTTAATGATGGTTTCCTTCCACTTCTGGTGATGTGGTTCCAGGGCTCTGGTGTTGTGCTTGCTCATTCACTGACATGGCTTACTGGTTCACTTGTTGGAATGGAGGTATTGTTAATGTTATTACTTTTCCTGTTTTGACAAGTCAAACATATCTGCAGTGAAAAGGCTCTATCCCAATAGACATACTCAAGTCATTTCGTCACATGTGTCATACATCAGAATGTGTTGCTCTCTACAGAGTAAACTACCAAATTATTTAATATAAAGGGACATTGCAAACAAGTAAATGATATAGTGAGTTTGGACACAAAGCCAAGATGGTGATTTCAGTGCCAGTCCTCCACTCACACATTTGTTCTGTCTTTAGCCTTAGAGCAGAGGACACGAGTAACTCAATAAAACAAGGGCCTTGTGGCCATAGCTTACAAAGTGCCTGATCCACTTGATGTAGGAGGAATGGTCACTACCTAATACTGTGTTCGGTCAAAGATGTTACACACTCTCTAAAGTTAGAGCAAATGAAATATGCATCAAGAGGGTCCTCTGATCAAAACATGGCAGTTTCTCTTCAGATGCTTGAGAGAGGACAGAGCGCTTAGTAACGTTAGTAGTTAGTAAGAAAAGATATAACTGTAGGGGGGACTGAGGATCAAGGGGGTACATATGGAAAACAGTATTCCCCCCCAACCCCACAATATTTGTAATGACCACTTTGACCAGTCATCATTACAAATATTGTGTTTGTCCTGCTCTTATCTACTGTTTTGTGCACTTTCCTATAATGTTTAATGTACGCTGTGTTTTATTGTCTCTTATTTTAGTTTGTTTGCCATTGTCTGTCAATTCATTCTCACTATGTGTTACTGTATTTTCTGAGTCGACTATGTTGTTTTTTTAATCTTTGTTTATACATGCATTTTATTTCTGTAATTTTCAGGTTGCCTTTTAAATATCTGTCAGGGGACAACAGATGAAAACTAGCCTCTTAGGCTAACTCTGGCTCACTTTCATTTTGCATGTTGATTAGTGTGCAATGTCCCTGAAATAAACCAATAAATAAATAAATAAATCAAATGACTCCAAAATTGAGAAGAAAGTCAATGTCTTTCCCTCAATATTCAGTGTTAACCTGACTCCAGAACACATGTGATGGTCAGTGAAGCAGGACCAGGGTCAGTTAACAGCAGCTGTACACAGGGCTTGTGAGGGTCTGATGAGGCTTTTGACTTTTGTCCTGCATCCTCCACACATCATGCACAGTGGATCACTCATGTCACACAAGCAAAACACAGTCTGATCCCAATTGCAGCATCACTGATGTTAACATATGAACCAGTGCATCACTGCTCTTGATGAACACATCTGGTCAGCAGTGACAGAAGATTTGACTTTTGGAAACTGTCCCTGTAGTTGATTGGTCGTCTCTGTGTCAACGCAGAGTTCCATAATTAGTTTAGCCAATGTATAGCTTTTGTCACTGTGGTACAATTTCCGTTTTAAACTCTGGAACCTGATTCTGATCCTTGCCAGATTTATAAAAAGCGGAAGACGGGAAAAGAGACAGAGCAGTGAGAAAAGGCAACTCAACTGTGACAGTCTGGGATTAGTGCAGCGGTGTGTGTACAGTACTATGTGCGTGTGACTGTGCATGTGTGTGCTGGGGGATTGAAGGTCACCCTGAATGGCAGTGGCGCTGTGTGTACATATGTGTATGTGTGTGTGTGTGTGTGTGTGTGTGTGTGTGTGTGTGTGTGTGTGTGTGTGTGTGTGTGTGTGTGTCTGTGTGTCTGTGTGTATGAGTGCAGATACCTTTGGACCGTGTGCGATGGCGCTTATCGTCTGCATCCACCTCCATCTGCAGAGAAGGCAACAAAACAAGCTGTTATAGCATTAGGATACATGTTCACGTTCACAGTAGCTCACTAGATTCTCTCTTGTCAAACATTCAAACGATGCCTGATGTTTGCAACATGTAGATTCAACGCTGCACGCTCTGCAAATGACTGACAATACAAGTCTTTAATCATTTAGTTTGCATTTCATTTTATGTTCAAATAATAGAGAGACTTAAGGAATATTTGGATGTTATCTAAAATCATTGCAGAGTAAATGACAACTATAAAATCTCTTGGCCAATACCTGCTGAATTTATATGAATGGGATTTAATATAAATTGATCTCTTCATTTTTAAGTCAATATTTAGTATCACCGGTTATAATGCCAATGTTAACTGTATAATAGAAACACAGTATTCAGGCATTTCAGGCTCTTGATATGCCAGAGTGAGCATGATTGGGGCTCCCTGTCATGTATGTCAGACCAACATAGCCCTCTAAAGGTAGGTCTATCCCCTTACCATCACCTCATCATATGTTGAAAGTTGCTCTGTTATTTCCAGATGCAGCTAAATATTCATGCTTGCTGGGTTGGGGACTATGTTTGGATGTCTCTTTTTATTAAACATGATTTATTAACACCATACTTACTGCAGAGCCCCTCAACCTTAATGGTGTGTTTCTTTATGAAAGCCCATAAATGTTTTAACAGGTGAAAAACAAAATGATGCATGGCAAGGATACCTTATAAATTGCATAGGCGTAGCAACAAGCTTGAGTATTTTGGGGAGAGTGACCTACACTGTCTAAATATAGACTTTATTAGGTACAACTGGTACAATGGCTTATAAAAACACAAAGCTAATCAGCCAATCACATGGCAAAAATGTAAAGCATTTAGGCATTTAGACGTGGTCAAGACAATGTACTGAAGTCAAACCGAGCATCAGAATGGGGAAGAAAGGGGGTTTAAGTAACTTTGAACGTGAAATGGTTGATGGTACACGGCAGGATGGATCCATACTTTCATGTTTTTTACGCCAAATTCTGAATCTGCCATCTGAATGTGGTAACTGAAATCGAGACTTATCAGACCAGGCATGATTTTTCAATCTTCTATAGTCCAATGTTGGTGATGCTGTGAGAATTGTAGCCACAGTTCAGACAGGCAGCGGATTGTGAGGAGATATTCAGTGATTTTGACAACAAGCGATTTTGACAACAAGCATTCTCCAGAATCGCTGACTGACCTTTAAATCCCACCTCTGGTCTGAACAAATGTGCTGTGTTGTTTTTTCTCTGCTGTTAAAATAACAAGCTTTTTCCAACAAGGCTGTGAAATATGCAGCTGCCATAAGTTTGAAGATGCACTGTGGAAAAAAAACATTTTGCTTACATGTAAAAACTACTGATAGTCAGATCAATATGGGTTTATGAAATGTATCTCTTCATGAGCATTACTGATGCTCTTAGAGTGGGCTGTCTGATTAAAAAAATGAATGAATGAAATATTGAAAACAAGCAGGCACAAATAGCCTAAACATGTTCACATTTAAAAGAACAAACACATCAGCTGTGGACTAATGTATGAGTTTTCTGAATGTATGTTTAATTAAAGTGCGCCGATTGCACAAACACAAGCATACTAACATTGGCTCTCTATGAGGGTCTTGGTTTAAACAAGTCTGGTCACTTCTCCTCCTGGCCCTCAGACCTTAGAGTGGGACCCAGGAAGCATGCACACCTCTGCGGCTGGCCTTATGTTGGAGAGCCCTCTATATTCTGTCTGGCTTCTCTCTCTTTCTCTCTCTCTTAGAACCCCATGGGAAAATGTCACGGCTGTAATGAAGGTTAGCCTGCTTATTGAGGATTAGCAAGAGGCCCAACTCCGTTGCTGTCTGTGTCTCAATTAAACCCTGGATCAATGACTTAGATGAATGACCAGATGAATAGCCACATAGTTATTCAGTCACATTCAATCACGGGATCCAAAAGCGTTGGTTTGGCTAGTTTAACAGACACATAAGGATGCGAAACTCATAAGGAAATATTCTCTTGAATTGTATAAGATATCAACACAAATTTGACTTTTTTTAAATTGATTGTTGAACTTAATGCTGGGTGTACTCTCATACAACTTCCACTTCATTGCAACCTTCATATTCCTATTTACTATTCAGTGCTTCTAAATTAGTGTAACACAAGTTCTTTCCATGTTTAGTCATTCGTCATTTGAATTTGAATCTATGTGGCTTGTTATGAAGAATATAATGTCTAGGGATTTGTTTCACTTCCAGAATACACAAGCTCTGGGATGAGATGGCTACGATGTAGTGAAGGTTCCATCCAGTTTCAAATGCAAGCCTTTAATTTAGAACAAAGCAAGGACTGCTGTTCTTTAAAAAGACATGCATGTTGTGAATGGAATTTGGACCGCTGATAAACTTTGTATTGGGAAAAGCTGCAGTCCAAGTGCCAATTGTGTTTGTGTTGGTATTGTGTAATGTAAATGCTCTTCCTTGGATATTTCAAGTGGCCGTGCTTATTATAAGTGTGTGTCTTCATCACAACAAAGGACACCATGAGACACAGACAAATTACATACAGAAAGAAGAAGAGGTTTTTCTTTTTGCTGTTTGATAGAGAGGAATGGGGATATTATTGCTGGGAATGAAACATGTAATACAAAAAAAAAAAAAAAAAAGCAGCGATTACTGTATTGTGTGCACTGAGGCATAGGAAAAGCATTTGGAATGTATGTGTGAGTGTGTTTATCATTTTGTGGTGATGATGGGGGGAAGAGGAGGGGGGGGCGCTCAGACATCTGTCACAACAATTCACATCGTTATCAGTTTCCCCTTTTGTTTTCACCTTCAAGTTTGGGGGAAATGTGTTTCAGGCATATGGTGCCCAACCCAAACCTTCTGCCACACACACACACACACACACACACACACACACACACACACACACACACACACACACACACACACACACACACACACACACACACACACACACACACACACACACACACACAAGCACACGCACACACACACATACACGTTGGTATTCTGTACAGTGAAGCAAGTATAGGGAGCCACCAAAAACTGACCCAACACTTATCAAATTTCACTGCAAATAGGTATTTACGCCATGCATCATCTGGTGACATTAAACATGTGTGCCCAACCGATGTTAAGTGCATCTGAATTAGTGTGAAGGGCTGTGGAGATAGTATCTGAGAGGAGTGTTGACAGGCAGAGTGTGAGAGAGAGAGCAAGGCTGAGGGAGTGATTCTTGACACTGTAGAAAAGGGCTTTGGTGGGTAATGGCGTAATGCTACAAAATGGTTAGAGTGGGAAAACGCTGAGATCTGAATGCAATACGACAATTTCTCAGCTGATCCAGTGATTACAGAGAGCTGTTACAGTGCAAGCATGTGAAGGATTTGTGTTAGCTATCTCAATACCTTATATAGCCTGAGTGGATCTAAGGCCAGATACTTTTGACCTTTTTCTTTTCAACCTTTTTTAAGTATTCATTCATATGTGTTAACTTAGAACATTAGGGAGCAGAATACATGAAATTATTATTATTGGTAAGAGTAACAGTAACAGCAATCAGTTGTGTCGGGAGTCTTTAAAAACTGGTTGGTTCATGTTTAACTTGGTTTATTTATAATGAGAACATAAGAAACACATTAAATCATTGACAAACACAAACGTTGAGGAGGCTTTTCATCAGGGGTTCTTCCAATGATTAATATCCTTCTTTTTTGATTAAGGAACATCTCTGATTAATATATGGCACACAACAGGGGTTAGATCCAGAGACCTTGTCATTTGAATAATTGAAGATTAAAAACAGAATCCCCCTAAACAAATGTACTCACACTTACAGATTCTACGTTTTATTTTTTTCCTCGGATTCACATCTGTCAAGCCTGTAATGTGTTTGATTGACAATTTGACTGATTACCCCTTCTGTCTAATGACTGGATGGCTTTCTGTTTCATCTGACAATGAACAGTAATACCTGACAAATGCTGTACCGGTGTGCCATTGTTTTCTTTAATGCATGTTCCTTTCTGTTTGTTAGTGCTTTTGAAGTGTGGTGTTGAGTCTGCTTTTACATAATAAGAAAACATCACCTTGATTATGCAATTCAGTTAATAACAGACATCTGCTTCAGAATAAGTTTGTGAACACAATCGAACAAAAGAAAACAAGGCCCAGGCTTCTTCAAGCGCCCTACCTGAAATGGCTTGGCGTTGAGACAGCTCCCTGGTCCAGACCTGTGCTTCCACCGTGACCTAGTGGTGTTCAGCTTCTCACCACGGCTCCTCCAGGTTCATTGTCTACACAGAGGGGAGAGAGAGCAGACGCAGAACATGCATCATTAAAAACCATTTCCACAACAATCACATTCACATGCAGCCATGACAGGATCTGAATCCTTTCCTCCTCTCTTTGACTGGGAGACTCATGAATAGTCATATAGTATCATCAGCTATGCGGCACACACACGCCGACACAACGTTGATTTCCGCCATAACGACGGTGGCTTTGGCGTGCGCGATGGGCTCGGCAACATGGAGGTAATTAGCTAAATCTATCATCTTCTGCAGGAAGTGGGGACAAATATAGCTAATGATCCGCGCCTGCCTCCGTGATTTCTCTCCCCAGCTCTCCATCCTTTTGCTGAGTGAAGAGGAGGAGAGGAAAAGGGAGGGAGAGAGGGGTGGAAGACGGTGGGGGTGGATGCCATACTCTTTAAAAAAAAAAGGCAAATTCTCTAAAACCTTGGACATATGAGATAAAGACAGCAATGAAAGGAGTTGAGTCATGCTGGGAGATAGCATATGCACTCAAGCACTGTCTTTGTTTCTTTCCATACACTGACGCTAACTGAGAGAATGTATCAGAGAGAACAGATGAGGTTTTGATGGTGTATAGGGGCCGTCACAATGAATGAAGGCCCCCCCATGAGCAGCATACCAGACAGCCCATCTCACACATGCACGCACGCACACACACACAGAACAAACACAACTATGGGCACACAGACAGGTGTTATGTAAAAAGAGCAGCAGTGGTTATGTGCATATAAGCAGACTTTACTTTGAAGCAGCAGGGGGTCTTTTTACCCTTCATCACACACATGGAAACACCTCTGCTTCCAGCTCCCTTTCCTGTCCACTCTCTTTGTAGTGTGAATCAAAATGAATTCCAAGCTGAACATGGTGTGAGCCAGTTGTGAGGGGAGCACAAACAATGGGCCTACTCAAACTACATTTTTAATTTTATGACCACGGTCCTGATGTCTTTCATGTTTTTTTTTTAAATTGGCGTCAAAGGCTGTTTTGTATTTGATTACACTCACTGGGGCACTCCTATGGCACTTTTAATTCAGGACCAATACAAAGTTAAAATGTGAATGTAATGTGTTGAAGCCAAATACATGTAAAAACTTACTATTTGTATAACTTAAGACACTATAAAACAGCGTCCGTGGTGATAAAAGGAACTCTCCTTTAACTTCTCACTTCATGACAAAATTCCATGTAGGTTGAATGAATTGTGTGACATACTTCCAGCTTTTTTTTTTTCATCCCATAAAATACAAGCAACCTCCCAAGCACACACTCATCCCTGGCCCCTTGGTCATTATAATCAGAGTGTGACTGATGGCTCTGTCCTCTGATGAAGGTCTTCATGTGGAGGCTGATGACAAATCACAGCTTTGACTGACTCTTTATCAGGACATAGTTCACACACACACACACACACACACACACACACACACACACACACACACACACACACACACACACACACCTCTGGTATATGTGCATCAGACAAATAGGGGTGGCGGAAAGAAAGAGAGAAGGAAAGAAAGAAAAAAATGTGAAAGTGAAAAACAACAACTTGCAAGAATCCAGACAACAGAAGAAGATACAAAACTAAAGTACATTGTGGACATGTGCTTAGAGTGTCTGTGTGTGTGTATGGTTCTCCACAGTCGAGGTGCTAGTCTGCTTGTTTCAGCACCAAGGACAGCGGCAGACAGAGCACAGAAAGGGAAGAATGGCCCCTCAACTGCAGTGGGTGCACACACACACACACACAAACAGGCTTTCCGAGGCACACATGCTCAAGCTACTGCTATTCCTCCCATGTGGTTCAACGAAAGAATATATGACCAAGGACATGTAGTATTCCTCTCAGCCCAGAAGCTTACAAGTGTGTGCTTGTGTGTGTGTTTTTTTCTCAATGGTATAATGACAGGCGGCCATGCCTGCCATTAACTTGGCTCCTATATCTTTCAAAGCCAGGGTACACACGCTCTTGCAAACACACACAACTGTAAAGAAAGCGCTATTGTATTGTTACGTACACTGCGGTATGGAGAGTGGAGTGTGATGTCCACTGTGACATTTTCTATGACACATACTGTACATAACAGGCATTTGTCACACACACACACACACACACACACACACACACACACACACACACACACACACACACACGCACACACACACACACACACGCACACACGCACACACACACACACACACACACACACACACACAGAATAAGATCACACCGGTGACAAAAATGGCACATGAGGACAAGGGGGCACACACAAATAAGCACATATTACAAGAGGGACACATGCTTTATTCATGCGGTGTGTATGCTCACACTGAAGACACACACAGCAATCTCCTTCTCCCAGGCTCGGAGAGTGACTGGGGCTGCCTGACCTACATTCTAGCAGATATGTATACAGGCAGAGAGGAGATGACATCTCTCTCTCTCTCTATTGGTCTCCCACTCTCTGTTCCATATCCTGTGTTCTTTTCAGTGCCTGTTCATTGCGTCTTGGACAGACACACATGCAAACATTGAAGGTAAAGGAGGGACTATGAATATCTTGTGGTGCAGATAGGTGCAGTATAGTTCCATGTCTTTGATGGATTTCAGACTATATCTTTCCTCAGCTACATGTGAAAGATCCTTAAACCTCATGTTCTCTGTAGGTATGTCAATACATATGTATCACCAAAAAGCACTGCAGGTCTAGCACATGTTCCAAAGAAAGCCAGCTTCTTGAAGAAAACAAAGGATGATATAATGATAATGGATTGGATTCATATAGCGCTTTTCAAGGCACTCGAAGACGCTTTACAGGGTTCCAGGTTCCATTCATTCACACACAGTCATACCGGTGGTGGTAAACTACGGTAGTAGCCACAGCTGCCCTGGGGCAGACTGACGGAAGCGTGGCTACCATTCAGCGCCTACGGCCCCTCCGACCACCACCTCAAACACACAGCAATCATACACATTCACACCAGGCAAGGTGAAGTGTCTTGCCCGGTCGCCCCATATGAGAGGGTGACAGGGTGCAAGTTAAAACCAACATGATGAGAACAGAAAATCCTTGTTTGGAGATGTGTATGCTTATGTATGCCACACAGTTTGTCTGATTAGACCAGAGAGCAGAGATTGGGATTGGCTGGCATCTTTATCTATCTTACACTGTTCCGTGGAAATCAATGCTTCCACTGGCCTGGACTGAAAACACAGCGCATAGCAGATAACATGGAGCAGAAGACATACCATTTCTAACTTAAAGGGGATCATTTTTATCCAAAGCCTTATCTCAGCTAATACAGTGGGGTGCTCTTTATGTATCCAGCCATGCAGAGAGCAGATCCATGGCCATCCATCCTGCACTATGGTCATAGTGTCTATGTCATGCCCACACAGCAGAGAGGTTAGTAATTCAAAAAGGGTTTCAGTAGATAAAAAAGATCCACTACATCCCTAAACTAAACCACCCCAACCCCTCTAAATCTCCACTGAGGTATCACACTGACCACACTGTCAAAACAGTGATACAGCAGAAAGCAGCCCAGGAAATGCTACCCCCCCCCCCCCTCCCCCGCATCTGCTGCTAGACAACTTTAATATTGAATTTTTTTTCTCTTTTTTTAAGTTAAGAGAAAAGAAAACAGAAAGCATGTGAAATTATAAGAGATTGTAAATGTTTTTATATCTTAAAGGTTATTTAAGACTCCTCCTCAGTTTGTTTTATGTCCCAAGCCTCTTTTATGGCTCAACCACTTCCAGCCCAATCTCTGCTGCCAGCTAGCTAGCTCCCGTTGGCTAAAGGAACCAGTAGGATATATTCTTATTATGCTCTTCACATTTTGTATCTTAGACTAAGACATATACATACAGTACATTTATTTAACACCACCAAAAGTGAGCTAAGCACAGAGCCACAAATACTAAATCAAATCTGTTTTTTTTTTATATTGGGTGATTTTTGCTATAAAAAAAAGAATGAATCTGTCCTACAAAATATCTGTGTACACACACACACACAGGAGGGTGAAAGAAGCTGTCAGCTAGTGAAGTGGACTGCCTGTTGACTCATGACTCCCGTGCTCCTATAGGAGGATGACTGAGCCAAGGTAAAAGCAGTTTTCGGACTTCTGATTTTTTTTCTCTCTCTGAGGATGTGCGAAATGGAAGTGACCCCGCACGCATGACCTGCTAGGCGTGACCATACTCACAAACACAGACACAGACACACACACACATTCCTACATTGACCAAGCGTGGACCTCTTTTTCTGGTCATTTCTCAAAAAACTAAACACAAATAGATACACGGATGACACCTATCAAGAAAGTAAAAATACAAAATAACGATGTAAAACGCACACAGGAACAAATAGTGTATTCATTATTAGGTGCCCTTCTTCCAATTTGACACCCACACACACACACAGACAGTCAAAAGTTTCTAAAGGGAGACTTTCTCTGTGAGGGCAGAGAGGGGGAAAATAACATATAGTGAACCACGGCAACAATTACACACAGTGGGGTAATCACCGGCACAATGCACTGTGGGTCGGCTGACTGGGAGAGAGAGAGAGAGAGAGAGAGAGAGAGAGAGAGAAATACTGGGGTGAAGAGAGAAGCCAGACAGCAATCAGCCCAGCAGGAGGAGGAAGGGAGAGAGTGAGAGAGAGAGGGGAGAGCAAAGGGCCATTCCTTTAATTTCCTAGGGAGAGCCAGGGCCTTAATTACTTGATGAGTCTCCTTCTCTCTGCTCTCTGTGGCTGTTAAAGGTGTGTGTCTGTCTGTGTGTGTGTGTGTGTGTGTGTGTGTGTGTGTGTGTGTGTGTGTATTCATGCGTGTGTGTGTGTGTGTGTGTGTGCGTACGTGTGTGTGTGTGTGTGTGTGTACGTGTGCGTGTATGTATGTGTGTGTGTGTGTGTGTGTGTGTGTGTGTGTGTGTGTGTGTGTGTGTGTGTGCGTGCGTGTGTGAGCATGTGTGCGTGTGTGTGCGTGTGTGTCTGTGTAGAGCCCATTATCAGAGTGGGAAAACTCCAATCACCTTTTGGAACAGATAGCAAGCGAAGAGAACAACATGGCACTGAGGGAGAGATTGGGAGAGAGTGGTCAGTGTGTGTGTGTGTGGGGGGGGGAGTGGGAGTGAGTTATGCTTTTAGAGGGGTTAACACCTTCTGTCATCCCCAGCACCTATAGCACACCAAGCCTCATGAGAACACCTATAGACCTCCACCTATAGAAAACAACACTATTCATTTTAGTTTATATATTGTTATACGTATATGCGATGCTATATGTGCAACTTCAGAAAAAACTCCGGCCGGACATAAGCAAATGAAGAAAGAAAGATCATCAATTGTTCCCAATACATTATCAGCCTTAAGAACAAGTAGAAAAACATTTTGTAGTTTGCATAGCAGTGTGGAAACCTGCTGTATTTTTTTTTCTTTTTCTTTTTTTTTCCTTGTTATATGTGAACGACAATTACAATGAGTGAACATGGAAAAATTATTTAGGCACAATTGAGCAAAGTGAAATCTGAGTTCTATCACTCCATAAAGATTGATGAACCAATGGAAACTACAACTAGCCTAATGCAGCTTACATCTTCTATGGGTGCTGTTTCACACTAGGATGGGCTGATTTTTTATCCTGTCTCTTTTAAGCTCAAAGAACAACACAGTGTCATTGTTTCCCAGCACTGACTGCTGCTGCTTTGGTTGGTGATAATGACCAAAGCACCGGTCTGCTTGAGCTAATTGAGGTTCATTTTGTGATTGACTTTAACCAAAGCCACGCTCGGCTATCGTCTGGACAATGTGCTTTTTTTTTACCAACCATGAATGCCACTCATATTAGCCTCAGTTTGTGCTTCTGTTGCTTTATTGTTTGAGTCACCTAGCTGGGCATCTGAGCACAGAGTTGGCATAGAAATCGTAAAAAAAAGAGCAGTAAGTTAGCCTGGAAATCCAGACCCTGATATCTTGAACGATAGAGGGTCTGGCCACGATCAATAGTAATTTCCAACTCAAGGGGCGGCTCCTACTCGTGCATTTCAAATGCCACTGCACGCAGTTGGATAGCACTACAACCAATCAGAGCGATGCACAAGGTGACGTAAGCCCTGTTCGTTTAGCGAACAGCTGTTAAACTGTTAAATTAAACGTTTGCCGTTGTCGGTCAGCAAAACAGAACATTCCACTTACTTGCTAATGAAAGATTTGAGTGCCGTCTACCAAATAGTAAAGGGTCGAGGCCAAAGCAGTCTCAAACTCACACAACATATCCGCAGCCATCTTTGATGTTTACTATCACGGCTTCGACGTCGCATGCACGTCACTGTCGTCATCCGGTTACGTCCTCCCCAGAGTACCATATAAAGGGCTCTGGCGCGCCCATATTAGATAGAACCAACTGAAACGAGAGACCCAGATTTCTGGTCTTCTTGATAAAGCTTCAACGGAGCGTGGCCAGACCAACACGCGCAGCAAATTTAATTTGCCAGCGCCTAGTGGCAGGTCTGGGAATGCCAGGCTAGCAGTAAGTTACTTAATGGCCAACATACAGGCTGTAAGCAGGTTCTGCACTGTTTCAGGACCATAATCTGATTTGTATTTTGAGAGGTTTCTTAATTTCTTTCTTAGTCAGTGTGAGTGTGTGTCTTGTGCATACTGTGTTGATGTGACAGATTTCCTTAAACTGTCACCTATTATGCAAAGTGTACCTTTTCATGCTTTTTCAACATTACTGTAGTCACGGTGTGACTCTAGAATCCCACAATGAGAAAAAAAACTCCCCTTTTGATGTCATAAGCCACGCCCTGCCTTACCAACCTAACTTAGCACTAGCTCCACTTGTGATAAGCCACACCCCCAGACCACCCCTGAATCTACCAGTTAGATTCAGGGCCAATCATAATCACAGAGGAGATTCAGCAATGGCACTGTGAAAAATAAAAGAGGATTCTGGAAACCACACAATGGAAATAGTTCACAAAGTACTAGTTTGAACCTGAAAATGAGCACAATATGTGACCTTTAAAGGAATTTTACATTTACTGCAAATACAATTGTTTTACAGTGTCCTTAAAAATGTTTAACATATTGTCTATATTAAGGTGAAATACTCTTGTATTTTTTTTTTACTGTTTTTTTTTAGTTTTTTTGCTTTTAATGTAATTTCCATCTGTCCAAGGATTGTTTGGGGTGGGGGGTGGGTGGGGGTTGTAAATGTTTGTATGTTTGCATAAAAAAGAAAATTCAATAAAAATCGTTTATGGAAAAAAAAAATGTTTAACACAGTTTAAAAACAATACATCAGACTGACCAATCATAACATCACCTCAGTCATCACTCATTGCTCTGCTTGCCCTCAAGAATTTCTATGTAAGCACATCTGAATATTTTGCTGGCAAATGATATTAGATCCTGGGCCTTTGGTTGGTGAACTGATACCCCTGCATGTGGCTGTCTGTCTAATGAAGGCAATGCTTATTTACAGAGGTTCCCTCCCTACACAAAGGGATACTTCTGAAAAGGCAGTTTGCAGTATATATGCAGTATAACAGCATGGCAAAGCGTATTTGAAGGTTAGCTGTCTTTTAGCACATCAGATGGGATTCTAACCCTAAGCTATGTCATAATGATGCCTGTTGGAGAGCTTTGCCCCAGATCGCTAATGAAATAGCTTCTTTTGTGTTACCGCTGATGACATTTTTCAATATTTAGTCCTCTTGGCATGGTCCTTCTAGTTATTCATATCAGATCCAGCTTATGAATTGGCAAGGACATTGCTGTGTGTGCACATACAGGAGTACTGTATGTGTAATGCCTGCACTCACCATTACTGGTGTATAACTGGATGGCAGTTTGAGTGCATGTGCATTCAAGTATTCAAGTGAAATGCAGTGTACAAACACATGTACTTTCAGGACGATAATTCTGAGATATGCAATTATCGGACGATATCGGCTGACCGATTAATCGGTCAGGCTCTAGTGTGCATGTGTGTTTATGTGTGCTCGTTCATGTGTTTGTGTTTGTGTGATTGCACCCAGGTCTCAATGCACTGATGAGCTCTATTGTTCTCTTGTTTTTCTCCAGTTCCCTCTTCACAAAACCCCTCTCCTTCTCTCTCTCTCTCCCTCCCCATCCCACTCTTCTTTTCTCACGCCCCTACAAGAACACACACACAAGTGCACACTTCTTCACTCTCTCTCTCACTCCTTCCTTCCCTCCCATCCCCTGCTGGCTGCCAGTGTCTACCCAGAATACCAATGATGCAGTCTGCAGATAGATAGATAGGGCTGTCTGTCACATGACCCTATATGTCCCGAGGCTTTACCCCGGCATGACAGCAGGCGCACACACACACACACACACACACACACACACACACACACACACACACACACACACACACACACACACACACACACACACACACACACACACACACACACACACACACACACACACACACACACACACACACACACACACACACACAGGAACCCCCCAGCTTGGCTTGCTGTATTTCAGCACAGGCACTGAAGCAGGCAGGCAAACACACATACACACACAGCATTGCACACATTTACATTCAAAAGTATACACACACTCGGGCAACCTAATGGGCATACACACACTGAATTACCGCAGGGGAGCGAGCCAGAAAGAGAGTGAGAGCACGAAAGAGAAAGAGAGGGAGAGAGAGAGAGAGAGAAAGAGAGAGAGAGAGAAAGAGAGAGAAAGAGAGAAATAGAGAGAGAGAACACCCTGCCACTGCACACACATAACATCTCTCTCTCTCTTTGTCACACAAACACACACACACACACAGTCCTGCAGGCAAGATGGAAAAGCAGTGAAAATCCCCCCAATTCCATCCATCTCCAACACAGACACACACATATGCATATCTTCCTGTGGGAAGCCACCCCGCCCGTTTCTCACACAAACACATTCGTCACTGACAAGGCTCTACACAGTAGCCGGGCATCCTGTGGCACCACAAATAGCAGCCTATACAACAGAATAGACAATGCGCCCTCACTCTTTACTCAAATAGAACCTGTGTGTTTCCAGTGTGGGAGTCAAATGCCTTGGACAATGTGAGAAAGAATTTGTATCTGTTTGAATCAATCACACGGTAATTCAAAATACCTTCCCAAAAGCCAGAGAGCATTCTCTGAGGAAAACACACACACACACACACACACACACACACACACACACACACACACACACACACACGCGTGCGCACTGTCGGACTTTGCACTTTTCTACTGCCTACTCTCCTGCCTGAAATGTTCAGGTTGGAAATTCAGACGATATGCTGTCACTAAATTAGTAACTTTTGTGGTTGTGTTGTATATGATCCACATGTTTTGATACTTTGCCAATATGATACCAAATTTAGTTTCATAATGTATTTGCTGTCAATGTCAAGATGCACCCCGGCTGGGACTCCATTAGAGATTTATGGTTTCTTAGGCTTTTTGACTTGATGACGTCATGTTAGTCGTTAGCTTTCCTTTTGCAATCGAATCCTTGAATTGTGAATCATAATCGAATCGTGAGGCCAGAATTCCCAAACTAAGAAAAAGAAAATCTATATAATTAGGAAGAATATAAAGATTGCTGGATGGTGGTTTACTGTCACAATGGCATGGCTTACTATACGGAGACAATGAAATAGAACAGAGCCATATATTAATGTTATATTAGTAAGAGTTGCACCTTTCCTACTAAACAGATTTGATCAAATCTTCTACATCTAAAATAAGACACCATTTCTTTCAATAAAAGAGTGTCACAATATTTGAAAGAGTTATTATTACAAGACAATAACTTCCCTTTCCTTCAAGATGCAATCTTAAAAGCGGAAGCTTGAATAAAGGGTTTTAAAGTTCTGCACATTATCAGAGAGCTGACAGGCTACCACAGAGCTGATATTAGCTGGTTGTGTACTGACTGGATGAACAAGGGAGCACAGCGTGTATAAAAGCAGCACTTA
Source organism: Ammodytes marinus (assembly GCF_949987685.1). Taxonomy (NCBI): domain Eukaryota; kingdom Metazoa; phylum Chordata; class Actinopteri; order Uranoscopiformes; family Ammodytidae; genus Ammodytes; species Ammodytes marinus. The sequence goes on from NC_137219.1 coordinate 25,234,784, forward strand.
TATGGGCATACCCATTCACATCGTTTTTCCCTATCACCAGTACTGTAAGAATATACTGTATAGTGCCCATTGTCAGTGGAAAACATAAAGCAAAGCCTCAGAAAAGAGAGGCGCTTACTGTGGCACTTGTTTGTTAATTGGATTCAGAGATATTGCCAGAGTCGTACCAGCATCAGAAAGTCACAAGCCCCATTCAATAATCATAACATGCCCAACAAATACAGAAATGCCAGCTGAAAAATCATCTGCAAATAGTGTGTATGATTCAAAGTGCACGGACAAACTATAAATGTCTCTGTTTGTATGTTCCCGTTTTCTTCTGTTTGTGAGTATATGTGTTCTTCCAGCATTATTTCCTTTTCCCGCGTATTTTCTCTTAGCACCTGTTATGAAATATGTAGATTTCTGGATTTTTGTCAAAAAAACGTGTTATGTTGATATTGCACTGCGCATTGCAGCTATATCAAGGTGACATCTTGAGAAGAGTGGGATGTTGTATGCAAATGGCTGTGAGATTGAAGTTAGATCTGAACATAGCAGGAACAAGGAAAGCGTGGCTGTACAGGTAGGTAATGAATCTTTGAGTTTCGGGGCTGGGTTACATTTCTCATGAGTGAATGTGTGTATATGGATTGAATTGTGTGAGTGTGTGTGTGTGCGTGTGTGTGTGTGTTAGGGCGCACATATGCATGTGTGAGTGGGCTCAGGTGGATTGTGAACTCGACAGATGGACATTTGGAGCAGCTTTGAGCCCTGCAGCAAAACGCACACAGGCACACACACACACACACACACACACACACACACACACACACACACACACACACACACACACACACACACACACACACACACGGCTGTAACATTAACCTCGTGTAACTTTAGTCGAGAGAACGCCATAAAAAAAACACACCCTCACCACCTCAAATCACATATCGACATACAGATCCAATATTTCAACAGTCCAAACACGGGGTAAGTCAAAACCACCATAATACTCTAATATTTCGTCTGTGTCCTGAAAATACCTATTCCCCGTAAGCCAGAGACTCCTCTTTGGGCATTCAGACGGTTTCAGCAGCGCAATGTGTTACCATGGGGGCTTGTCTGGAAATATGATCAGCAAATATTGTATGACACGTCACATGCCAGTAAGAGCTTTGCAAAGTTTTGAATTGGAAAATAAATACAGCATTTTCTACACACTCATTTTAGGTTATAGCCTTATACTGCTGTCTGCTGTCACTGTAAGAAGCTCTGTGAAGGGAACAGTGAATAAGATATATACATGTAAATATGAAATACCAAGGGTAAATCATTTTAAAAGGTTGGACTTTTGATGCAGAAATCAGTCAAATGTGTTTTAAAGGGAACTGTGGAGTGAGTTTAACATGAAAGGCCCAGTGAATGTGTCTTATAGCCTGGTGTTTGTAGAGGAGTAGAGGGGAGCATGTTTCTACGCTGGATTTCTCTTTCATATTCTGAGCTGGATATACTGTGGTTCCTGTCCTCACTCTGACTCCTAATTTTGGTACACGTTTGCCTTGTGTTTGCTAAAAGGCTCTTCCCTCATAGGCTTGTCTTTCCATCCCAGCTGGGGGATGGAGGGATGGAGATACGGGCGGAGGGCTGGAGACGGAGGCTGCTCTCTCCCTGAGGACCCTCTTCTGCCAGCCCAGTGCCACAGATCAACAGTCAGCCAGCCAGCCGTGCACTGACCTCATCCCTCTCTCTCTCTCTCTCTCTCTCTCTCTCTCTCTCCTACTATTTCTGTCTCCCTCTATCTGGCTCTCCCTCTCTGCCAGAGGCACTTGCTGTCCCCATGTCTCCTTCCTACGCCAACTGCCTGTCCTGGTACCAATGGAGCATGTCTGTGTGGCAGCCTTTCTGCCTGTCTGTCTGTCTGTCTCTGCTCTTGTTTGTGTTTGTGTGTGTGTGTTTGTGAGTGTGTGTGTGTGTGTGTGTGTGTGTGTGTGTGTGTGTGTGTGTGTCTGTGTGTGTGTGCGTGCGTGCGTGCGTGCGTGTGTGTGTGTGTGTGTGTGTGTGTGTGTGTGTGTGTGTGTGTGTGTGTGTGTGTGTGTGCTGCCTGCCTGTCCATCTGCCTGTCTGCCTGCCAGCCACTCTTTCTAGCCAATCCCTCTGTGACTGTCAGTGCTCTGCCAGTGCGCCTGAATATCTCCCAGTCTATTCCTCATCTCTTTGTTTCTTTATTGGTTTGCCTGCACGTCTACCTAACTGTTTACCTGCCTGCCCATCCATCTGTTTATGAGTCCGTCTTAATGTATGTGTCTTTCCGCAGGTGCTTTGTAAAATGGCAAACTCTGACCCATGGCATCATGATGTATTTGAGATATCTATATTTAAATGAATCTTGTATTCCCATTTTGTATTATGGATGTCACAATGCCCTTCCATGATAAGAGGCAGGTTTTTCCCAGACCAAAAGCTCTACATCAATACAACACACATTCTAAAAGTATTCCTTCTTTCCAGACAGTGTCTATTCATTCATTCCAAACAAGAAGCCTGGAGCCTATTTGGAAGGCTTAGTCATCAGGCCAACTTCCTGCTAATACTCTTCCTCTCTCATTCACACTTCTTGGTGGCTTTAGGAAGGCGTTTGCTGAATCTCCTCTTTTCTCACTATCCCTTTAGTGTATCTGCTCACTCACTTCCCCATGTCACTGTCTTAGTCTTGTCTCAACAGGAGAAGGAAAATGGGCTTTGACTAGCTCCTCTCAACCAAAGCCTGCACTGCGCGCTCACTCACTCCCCAGTCAAAGACAACTCTCGTAGAGGTAGAACAAAAGAAAAAGGTGTGAAGCAGAGGGGAGAAGAGCGACCTATCAACCTACACAGGCACGCTGTGTGCAAGGTTCTCTCAAATCATACATATTGTAAAAAAAAGATGTTTGCCCACAGGTGGGGAGCAAGAAAATAAAGGAAATTCCAATCTACTGCTATTTTGCATATCAAACAGCTCACAAGGCAGCTTTCAAAGAGCCACTCACCACATCTTAACCTGGGCATTGAACACTTACATAAGTATACATTAATCATACCATAGAATATAGGTAAGGTCAACATTTTCAACAACATGTCTCCTCATTCATCCACATGTCTTTGTGTTATGTGGGCTATTGCATTTCACATCTTGATATATTCATATGAGAACACAAGGACATTCCACTGTATAAACTCTTTAAAATAGATATTTTTAATGCAATTCTCGAATCTTGCGTTGCCTTTTCCTGACTGCAGTATAGAAATTCGATGTGACAAACAGTTAAAGCAATGGAGTAAAGCAGGGTACTACTTGCTTTCTTCTTTGTGACACCTGGATATGCTTGTGTGTTTACCGTCACTCCCACAGTGAGCGGAGTTTGCTATGAGCACATTTAAATGCCTCTGCAGCTCACCAGCTAATCCCTGTTGTGGATTGGCCCAGTTAGTGGTTCCCAGCTTTTGGAAAGGGAATGCTAAACTGGGGATGAGGTGGGAGGGGGCTGTGGGTATCTCTCTATCTATAATGGTAAACCCGGCCCATATGTGTGCTGTGCCGATAGATGTTATCTGTGTCAGCCTTTGTTTCTTTCTCTTCTTCCCTCGTGTTTCTCCCTCACAGTCTGTCTCCTGCTCTCTCTCTCTCTTATTCTCTTCTTTTTTGTTCTCTTCTGCTTCTCTCTCCTCCCCCCTCCCCCCTCCTCTTTCTATCTGGTGCCCAGATGCAGAGAAGGCAGCTGTGATGTGTTTTAAAGTGTGCCCAGTTGAAAATACTGTGTCTGGCTGCATCTGTTGGCAAAAAAAAATAGTAACCCACCCCCAATATAGGTCTCTCCATCTCTGTCTCTCTCTCTTGCCATCTCTCTGTCTTTAATCCTCTGAAATGAGATGAAAGACAACAGCCGTGCTTTTAGCGGGGGAAGGGTTAACCAGCTACCCAGCTCCTCTGCCAGCAAGCTCACTAATAACCACCAATTACTGGACTGTACATCAGTGTACAAGAGAAAAATAGCAGAAACGGAAAAAAGAAACCTATGTTAGTAATGGCTTGTTAGCACAGAAGAACATCGCTAGCTAAACGGCTAACTAGTTTCTACTGATGTGTAATGCCAATGTTTCTTAGACTTGATCTAGAATCTTCTGATCAAACTAAAGAGCTAAAGATGAGGCAGTCTGGCAGCCCATATCTCATGACAAAGAGATGGACAATTTAGCTAGCTAGGGACCTCATTTAAGCCGGCTAATCAGACACTAGTGTGATTTGTGCTAAGGTGGAGCCCTCCTGAGACCAAAGCTTTGGAGACCAGAGGAGCATATCATCTGGCTCTGCCAGGCAAGATGCACCCAAACATGGGGGCTGAGGGAGACGCAGGCAGGCTGTGGGAGCTAGGGCTGTAATTAGGTGCCCAGGCTTGACGCCCACATGCCTCCAACGAGACACCATCTATCCCTCCCTCCCTTCTGCAAATAGGCTCCCAGGCGCCTGGGCTCTGGGAGGCAGCCGTACACAGGTGCACATACACACAGTATGTATAGTAGAGTGTGCATTATCAAGCACACAATAGGAGAGAAACTCACCACACACACACACACACACACACACACACACACACACACACACACACACGCACACACACAAATTAATGCAACATGTATAATGATACATAAACAATAACCAGTTTACAAATACAGCTGCTGTACACATACTAACAAAAACGTGATGGTGTTATAGGGATGCTAGATTGGCAGGAATATGTTCGTCAAACAACAATGAATGATGGATTTTAGTTCTTGAAATGACTGTTTTACCTTTGAGCTATTCATATTAATATGTTATCAGGTTAACATGAAGCTGAAACTCTCTGACTATGTATGCACAAGTTATGCAGTAGAGTCATTTCATTAACCCTCTATCTAATTCAAAGTGTTGCCATAAGGAAACAATTTCTTATTTGTCTTTTTCTCAATTTCTCTAGAAGGCTGTAATATAAAATATTTATTTTATTTACTGTTTAGTTGTTCACTTTGAAGAACAAATCATTGTGTACATATTGGGTTATACATTTCACAATGCATTAGTTGGACGTGTTCAGTCTTCTTTTCCATAAAAGGACATTTTAGAAATTGTTGAATGACATTTTCCATTGTGTGAGCAACTTTAAGACACCTTAGAATTGCATCATATTTAAGTCATAATTCATGCAATATAGGGTTAATGAAACTGTCCGAGGATTTACAACCAATGTTTGTGCGTGTTTAATATTGTATTTTGACTAGCTCAGCCAAAACACAAAAAAATTATAAATGAAATGCCAATAAAGTTTTCCACCCTGGACAAAAATAGCAACCAATAATGGAGCCTCTGCACAGCATAGAGCTAGCTATCTCAGCTGCAGAGCCTGACTCCCCATCTCCCCTGGTCGGCGACAGCAGAACACACTGGTGCGCTGGCTTTTGACCACGGCAATTTTAATCAGTCTTTTTCACACTTCATTGGGAATTCATCGCCGCCTTCCCCCTTCAAACATTGTTTGGGAGAGTTATCAGCGGCAGGCAGCATATCCGGTAATTATACATGCAAGGTAACGCTGGGAGCTGGGCTGAATATTTCAGCCAAATGCATGTGCTGCTGAGAGGCACTGGAGGGTACATCTGCCTCATAATGCTACAGTAGGTCTATGGCGGCCATGATTGAAGAATGGTAGATGTGGAGTGGGCTAAAACATTCAATTCAAAGCAACTCAAATTTGCATTCCATCAGCCAATTGGGCAAAAGGTGATGTTCTTAAACGTAAATCCTTAATGTCAAATGAAAGCAGATTGCTGTGTCACAGATCCAAGCACACGGCAGATGAAGAGTGTGAGTGTTTCAGCACCTGCCATGTTTGAATGTGTTGCAGAGGCATGCTGCAAACAATACCAGAGACTAGATCATTGAAAATGTGGATGGTTCAATGTGTTTGTTTACTGTGTGAGTAAGAGGCCAGCTGTTAATAGGGTCTGAACACACAGCCAGACAAAAACCACAAAGACACACACACACACACACACTGAAACCACCAGTCAGACACTGGAGGGTCCTCTGGGGAAAATAGCAGCGGGGGCATAACAATGACTCATCCAAATGGTCATGGAACACGCAAAGACACACAGACACAGACATGCCTGCACCTAGCATGCGCACACACACACACACACACACACACACACACACACACACACACACACACACACACACACACACACATCCTGACATGGCAGCCAGGCTGTCAAATAACATCAGCACCAAGCCTATGGAGTGCTGTTGACAGGTTTGGCCCGCCAGTCACGCACGCACACACCAACCAGTCAAGTCCCCAACCAGTCGCCTGACAGGGAACCACATGTGATAATGTACCCCCGTGTGTGTGTGTGTGTGTGTGTGTGTGTGTGTGTGTGTGTGTGTTACAAAGAGAGATGGATAACGTGCAAGACTGTATGTTTTGTCAGTGCTTGTGACTATGAGCTTGATGTACGTGTGTGTGTGCCCCTCTGTGTGTATGGCCAATGCACAAATTGGTAGTATAGGGGAGTGCTTCTCTAGCTGTGAATATAGTGCAGAGAGGCATGGACAAAGAAGCAGCATTGCAGTCAGATCAATAGAATAGTACAGAGCCTGACTAATGTGTGGGTTGTACAGTGCAGAGCCATTATGCCTCTACGACTTTGGCATGTTTGATTTTGTGTTGATGTATTCTTCACAGAGGGAGTGTGTATTGTGGGTGGACACCTGATGCAAATAAAGCCCTGACACTGATGTCTATATGCATGGATACACATCTACCTCATATAGACAGCGTGTGTGTGTGTGTGTGTGTGTGTGTGTGTGTGTGTGTGTGTGTGTGTGTGTGTGTGTGTGTGTGTGTGTGTGTGTGTGTGTGTGTGTGTGTGTGTGTGTGTGTGTGTGTGTGTGTGTGTGTGTGTGTGGGAGTGAAGCAGAGGAAACCTGCACCGAGAGTGCATTTCTGCTAATCTGTGAATGAACTGTTCGGAATAGAATGGCCCCTTGCGCGCAAAATCCACCTAGTGGCTGCCCACAGTTACAGAGCTCTACACAGTTACAAAATGAACAGGAAGCAAAGCAGCACTCACACTAACACATACAGGGCCACGTCCAGCAAGAATTGATTGTGAGCGCTCACAGCTCCATGAATTGCGGCCAAATAGCGCCCGCAATCTGCTCCGTTTTAGCACAGTATCCACAAAGGAATTTGCAAAAAAAAGTAAATACCGGCGCTAACACACCCACAAAGTTTGCCAGCTGGGCACAGTTTGCCCTCATTTAGCGTTCACGTGAGTGAGCGGGCAGGCTCGCCATCAAGGGGGGAAACACTGTCGGCACTGTCTGCTCGCCAGGGGGATTTCAGTGCAGTCTGCGCGCATTTCCCCCTTTGTCCATGCTCTGTGGATAGGGAGCTACTTTTTTCTCTCATTTGCAACGGTTTATCAGCCGCAAAACTAGCGCAATCCTTTAGTGGATGTGGCCCACATAGTCTTTTAGCACAGGACATACAGACCTGTACACTGCTGTTATACACTGTCTGATTGAGATCACTATACTCTATCACTGCTCATTGCTCAACCTATGAGACAGCAATTGCTTTCTGTATTAACTAAAAATATGATTGTTTTTATAGAGTATGCGCAACATGCACAAAAAAAAACACAAAAGCACATGCAATGCATTTAGACACAAAGACAGATGGACAAACGCACTTGCACATTCACAAGCGTCAACACACAAACAATAGCCACCCACATCCAGGCATATACTGTAAATGCACCTCCCTCTAACACACACACACACACAGACACACAGACACAGACGTATAGGACCCACTGTTGTGCCTCTAAGCAGTCTAGTCCAGTTACTACAAAGCCCACCAAAAAGCTCTTTGCAGATCAAATAATCATGCCTTCCATCTGTTTCCATTTCTCCACATTAGCTTTGTGAAGGCGCCCTTACAGACCCCGTTAAGAAGCGCCGCGGCTCTGGGTAAAAATAATGATTCCTCTCTCGACCCCCTACTCCTCATTATCTCCATCCAAAGCCAATTCAATGACAGGGAGTAGATATGGGCCAATTGCATGTATGGTCCTTATACCGTTGTGTAATGCCGTCTTACTGTGATATTAAACAGGGCTTGAATGTAATGGGCTTTTTATAGCACGTGAATAGTTATTTTGATGTGGTTGTGGTATTGAAACATACAATCATAGTATATACTGTAATACGTCTGAAATATTTCATTGCTACCTCAGCAGTGTGTGACTATGTATCCTTTTCCATTTCTTTAATTTCTATTCTGGACTAAACACATATAAATGTAATATCTTATCAGCCAAGTCAGAGTGCCACCTCAGAAATGACATGTTCACTACATATGAAAGACTAGAACAGACTTAACGCACACAATGTGGGATGAAAAATAATGAGTGAAATGCATATCACTCCTTCCTTCCCCAGTGAGGTGGGAAGCTTATATTCAGCGTGTGAGGGAATGTTCCATCTCGCCAACGAGCCTAGGAAAAGGGGGGAGATGTTTGCTCCCTGTTATGCAAGATGGAAATGAGTTTGCCACGCTTTGCTGTAGCCAAGCTATTTTGGAACGGCTCACATCGGAAAAAACCGCTGGGCCGAGCAGTAAAATTAGGTCATTTACAAGAGCAGGGGCACTGCCTTGCTTTCGGGGAGGCAAGTGTCGGCAAGGACTAAGACTAGAGAAGGAAACCATGTAGCTCTATTTATTCAGGGCAGGGGCTACACAGATTTCAGCACAATGTACCAAGGCTTAAACGAGACCTAAGAATGACCTGAATAAATTGAAGAAATGGATGGCAAGCGAGAACCCAGCTCCGAGTGCTAAGCCTCATATTCCTCCTGCATTTTGGAGCAGATCGCACCACACAAACAGTAGGACTTTCTTGTCTGTATGCGGAGACAGATGCTGACACAGAGGGTCTTGATTTATTATGCATGGAACTGTGGGGAACAATTGGTAAGGGGAGGGGGGATGAGAAATGATAGCTATACCTCCTTGTTATCAGTAAATATGTGATCCATTCCACATCGTTAACCACTGAACTTGGTTGAAGAAGTGAAGGCTAAACTTGCACGAATACATTTAAACTAACGATCCTATTGGACAGGAAAAATCATGTAACAGAGGGAATAATAGCAAACAGAAGATAGACAGAAATCGGAGCCAAAGTAAAATGATACACAGTGAGGGTATAGGGGTGGGAGAGGGAGAGGGAGAGAGAGATTTTCGGGAGACAGACATTGGAGGAGGGCCACAGAGAGAGAATATGTGTGCGCGAAAAGAGAGAGACAGGCTGAGATAAATGAAATGACAGAGGAAGGACAGACAGGGAAAGGGTACATGAGGAGAGACACAGCAACTAGGACTCTGTGTGTGTGCGTGTGTGTGTGTGTGTGTGTGTGTGTGTGTGTGTGTGTGTGTGTGTGTGTTGGGAAGGCCCTGAGGTGCCTTGTCAGCGGTTTCAGGGGGCCGTGTGTCTGAGGGGGCGTCCAGGTGGCAGGTGGATATGCCCTAGTTTGAGGAGCGCCGTCTACTAAAACATTCACTGATTCTTACGTTCACACAAAAACAACACACATACACTTAAAGGTGAAGTGAGCGATTTATTTATGATAATATAAGTGTTAAATCGCTCTTTATTCATACAGTGATCACTTACATAGTGTGCGTGTTTCATAAAGCCGATCTCTCAGTCATCCGCTCTGCATGTAATAAGCAAATACTTTTCGGGGATCCCACTACTGATAACCAATCAGAAGAGAGAGCGCTACAAACCGGCACCCATCTCACTGCCGTTGCGACAGACAGACGTGGCCGTTAGCAGCAGTTATAACTTATAGGTCCGGTTAGCAGTTTAAAACACAGACTAACGTGCTGTTATGTTTGGCCGCGCGCAGCTTCTGATCCTGGGTCAGCCACAACGCAGAGTGACTGTAGTACAGAGCGGGTGGGATGCACAGGGCGGATCATTCTGCACATGCGTTAATTGCGTTAAAAAAATGAACGCGTTAATTCCAGAAATGAATCACCCTGCGTTAACGCATTCATTTTGACAGCCATAAAAATTAACAAACTTGAAATTTAGAAGTTTGTGTTGAATTCCTACAACTGAAATGAGATTGTTTGTTATTATTGAGAGAGTAAACTTCCCCCAAAAAAAGGTACTGTTGGCTACCGGTATTCAATTCTATATGTACCAGTGCTGGTACCCGTAATGGTTAAAACATAAAGTGTACCCAATCCCCTACCGACGTTCTATGACAAAATAACAAAACCAGGATCCACACAACTGGACTGCTAGAAAAAAATATTTAAAAAGTGAATGGTTTGACTCAAATGCACTTAACAAGAAGACAGATCATCTCTAATAAAATTGCCTTTACAATTAAAACCAAGTAAAAGCCTCAAACGGACTTCCGTTAAAGAGAAACCAAATTCAAATTCAGTGTTCTCCAATTGTTGTCTGACACAATCATTTTGCATCTGATTTTGGGAGCCAGTCAAAGCCAGCATAAGAACTACATGGTGTTAACTGAATGGAAGTTCCCCAAACAAAAGCTGTATGTTCACCAAAGACAGTTATTGATCCGCACTGTGTTTTCCTGATGTTTGTGTGAAAGTGTGTGTGTGTGTCAATATTTATGCATCTATGTCTGCTATACATTCCAACTGTTGCCTTTCTTGAATACCATGTGTGAACGCATGCGTGCACATATGGCTGACTGCATTAGGGCGTTTAGTAGCACGTGTGTGATTGTGTATGTGTGCGTTGGCTGAGCCGTCAGTCCTAAAGAGGGGCTATTCTGCTGTCATGCCATGACACCTCCTATTTGCTGCTGTCCTGTGAAGCCGAGCTGAAAGCAGAGGTCAGGCCACCCTCACAGAGACGCTGCAACTCACAGCACATCATGTCTGCCTGCCTGCCTCCCAACACTGTACTATCAGACCCTCACACACACACACACACACACACACACACACACACACACACACACACACACACATAACATATATATAAATATACACACACTCATGCATAAAGCAATAACGTTCGTTCATGCACAACTCAAACTCATGCTTGCCCAAACTCTAAACACCAGCTGCATTTTTTCGAATTTGAGTTAAGTCTTCTTCTTTTCCTACATGCCACAAAAACATATAAAAAAGTGTAAATAAATAATAATACCCCTGTCTTCAACATGAGCTAGAGTCTAGAGCTGGTTGACACTAATAGTGCTTAATACGGTGCCCTCTTTAGTCAGCAGAGCATACAGTTGTGGATTTATAATTCTTCTGTCCTGCACATCAGAGGCTTTATAATAAGGAGAACTGGAACAGCCTACACTCACCAGTCATGCCCCCCCCCCCCTCCCATTCCAGCATTCATCTTGACCGCTGTCATATGCCGTCATAAATTACCCATTAGACAGTGTAATATTCGCCCAATATTGCCGGCGTGTGACTGGGAGATTTTACAGTGATCAGAAGCGACAAATCTGATTTACAGAGCTGGCATAAATAAAGGAGATTGTGCCCTCCTTGATTGCACTGTTGAATAATGGATGTCTGTTTGGTAATCATTTTCCAATATCACACCAATTTCCACAGGCACAGGCCTAGCAGTCTTCTTTCTTTCTTTCTTTCTTTCTTTCTTTCTTTCTTTCTTTCTTTCTTTCTTTCTTTCTTTCTTTCTTTCTTTCTTTCTTTCCTTTTCTTTTTCTGGCATCCTCTAAAACAGCCTAAAAAAGTTATTTGTTTCATACTGTGTTTGCAGTAAATCTACCAAAACACAGCTAAAATAAAGTATCATAGGCCTACAGACACAATTTGTTGACTTTTGCCATCCCAATGGTTGCAAGTTTTCAACAGCATTATTCATGAGCCATGTCAAAAACATAAATTGTGCCAAATAAAAAAAGATTCTGAATTGTAAATCAATATTTATGTTTGCCATGTTTTTATCAAAATACTGCATGCTACGTTGCCTCCCCTCGCGTGAGTAACAGTGGGCAAACATCTAATGGTTGCACACATCACTGAGCTTCATGTCAACTTTAGGCTACACTTGATGGATTTGAGGTTTAGCTCAATAAACTAGCTAGGATTACCATGTATCATGTTAGATCCTCCCTGATAGTGAGTGTGTTAGGCCTAGTATAAGTAACATAGAATGCATTCCCATACAAATGGTTCACACAAAAGACTCAATTGCCTGCTTGTGAACCTGCCAGTCTATGATGTGTAACAACCTACACTACCTTCAGTTCATACGTACTACCAAAACTAATTGCATGACAACAACGCAAGTTGACTCAAGGTCAGAGCTTTGATGATATGGTAGCAGCTGCTGCTCTTTGTAATATTCTTCAAGGCACAGTTGTGCCTGTAATGGGAAAAGGCCAAAGCAGGTTACAGAGATCCTTATTTACAGCTAACTGCCGCCCTGGCTGTGTGAAGTAGGTCACAGCACAGCTCATGCAATGGAAAGAACCATGCTCACAACTTGGAATACTTTTTCTTTTGAATGCTAGCCGCCTTACAATGTCACCAGAGGGAAAGACACAGACACACTTCTAAGCAAGAGCGCATTGACCCTACACTGCAAAACTGTCTGCACCATGAGGGAAACCCAGCTTTTACTTGACAAAACAACAATACTATACTAGAAAACAAAACAATACTACTAGGAGCATTCTTGGAGAGGCATTTCTACGGTAGTTGACCAGCTTATCCTTTATCTGAAATGGCTAACTTGGACTAACAATGAAAATATGCCAAACAAATCAGCCCAGATTGAGTCAGGACGCCCCCTATAACAAGTGATCCAAATGGCCTACATGTAAAAGGCAGGCTAATATAACGCTACTATAACCTACGTAGTGTGGCCCTTTATTCTCATCATGATATCCTCAGACATTCCAACTGGTAGAATATGTGTGACAGTGCTGCATTGGTGTGCGGCCTGGGGTGTAGGTGAGCGTTGTCCCCTGAGCTGATGGATGCCTGTGAAGGCTGTTATGCCACAAGGTGAAAATGTCCATTAATCAGCCCCACTTCCTCCATTGCAGTGGCTTTCCCATTACCAGTGCACTTGGAGCAGCCTGATTGGTTTTTAATTGGCCTGCCCGCCAGGAGATAGATCATGTTTTCCCAGAGTAAAGTCACAGAGGTGTGTGTGTGTGTGTGTGTGTGTGTGTGTGTGTGTGTGTGTGTGTGTGTGTGTGTGTGTGTGTGTGTGTGTGTGTGTGTGTGTGTGCGTGTGTGCTGGGGGGGGGGGGGGCAGTCTCTCCAGGGAAACCCACACCAAAATTATCTATGCACCTTTTTTACAAGAGGTGCCGAAAACCAGTCCTATGTGCCAACCTGTCATATGTCATATTATGACGTTTGCCATTGACACGTAATAATATATAATCTTTTTTTATTTCAGCTGTGACATGACATACTACTAGGGGTCGCCCTGAATAGTCAACTATTTGACAATTTGATCAAAGGAGCCCGATTCCACTGCCAATCTCACAGCCGAACGGTCGCAATTATGATACATCACATATTGTGGTATTAATATCAGCCTTTAACTCATGAGCTTTGATTCAATCTACTTTGTAAATAAAAATAAATCAGTTTGCCAAGTCAAGAAGACAAACTGTAATTGAGTGTTTAGGCCCCTTTGTCTGGTAATAACAAAATGGAAACCAATGTGGCGAATGTGAATACTGATCAATGAGCAGAAAAAATTATAATAATCAAATTTGACATAAAATCCTAACAAAGTACATCCCTGTACATTTCATATTTTAATCCAATCTCTTGGGTGTATTTAATGAAAATATAGCTCATCATCCTCTAATACTGCAGCAATTTATTTAAAAAATAAATATAAGGCTTCATCTGGATAGAAGCATTCTCATTTTGTTGATTTGACCTAAATACAATACAAATACGAGACCATGAAACATAAATGTTTATTCTACCTGGTTGATAGAGCTAATGGGTTATCCCAAAATATTGAAGGGAAGAGTGTTTTGCAGCTGCAATATCTGTCGCTTTGATGTAATTTTATTTACCTTTGAAACTAATAATCTGCATCATTTTGACTAGTCTCCCCTTGTCATGAATGTAATTTGACCAGTTGATGCTACAAACCATGGATGTGGGTGTGAGTGATGAATGGGCCATAATGAATAGGCTGTAACAGCCAGCATAGCAGGGATGCATGTGTGAAGGACATGAGAGCAGCCACATCTTACACTGAGTAGACGTCAGTATTGACATTGTGTCTGCTCCCATAGATCAATCCCCTCTATGCCCCAGCCTGGCCACGTCATTGAGACTGATTGCAAAGAACACATTGATTCCCTATCGGTTTCTTCACACAAGTTCACAAGGACACAAGTTCACACCCACGGTCTGATCCTCCTGGCCTATACGTACATGTTAGGAGGAGAAAATTATAGAACCAAATGAAGAGTTGAGCGGAAATGTTTAAAATATTCCAAACTGCTGTCTAATCCATTTTATGTCGTGCTGTGATTCATGGCAAGGATAGACAGCAGAAAGCATTCATGGCGTGGGCAAATATATTGTGAGGGCCACAAGGCCAGGTTGTGTTAGAAGGCCAGCCTGTAAGCTTGTTTTAGCCTTCAGCGCAGGGAGAGAGGGTGACTCTACAGGGAGCTGCATGCAGTACAGCAGGTATTCTGAAACACTGCTTCTCGGTGTACGGGGATTGAAATCAAACTTAAATCATCTTCACCAATTTGTAGGTGAACTTCAATAAACAATTGTATACATAATAAATATAAAATATAAATTGTAGTTTTTGCCATAGTAATATTAGATTAAATCAACATCGTATGTGTTTGAGGTTTTTGTCTCCCTAAAGTGTTGAATTTGAATTTGTCCTATTCTGCCTCTGACTTCCCTCAGGTGACACACGGCAGTCTTAAACATTGCTTTTTTCAAGCACTGGTCAATTCCACTGGAGTATTGTCTGTTTTGCTTCCATAACATGTCTTCTTTCATACAAGTATAAATAAAAGGTCAAAAATGTACATTCAGTTTAGGTGTTTATTTGACTAAACCTTGTCTGTTTGCTTCTGCATATTTCTCCTATACAACCATCATTAACGGCCATTATCTCAACATTTAGCTTTTTTTCAATACCCTGAACCAAACATTTCAACTTCTAAAGCACTTGCTGTACATCTACTAAACTTTCCATAATCATTCTGAGCACATTCTGAACGTTATTACAGAAGGATGAGTTCATATGTTGATAAATGTATGTTGTTAGATATTCTCCTTAGGAGAATGCCGAAAAGGCATTTTTAAGAACGGGGTAATGTGAGACACTTTTTTACATTTGCTTCCCTCTGAGGGAGCTAAAATTATTTACCAGTCAAATTTACACATTTCACATTAATTCAGGATGTTTCCTAGAAAAGAGCATTAGCAGAATGTATTCATGGGGGCAGTGAAAATATGATTGTTCTAAAAGAAGTTGTCTTGTGTCTCAGTTTACCCCAGCTGCGGGGTAAACTGAGACAGACCAGAGAAATCAAGGGGGTAGACTGATCCACTTACTTTTTCCACTCTGAAACTAGCATAACAACAAATGCTGCAACAGTTACAATCCTGACAGCTAGCTTAAAACCAAATATTCCAAATCTAATGTCGGACGAGTAACAGAATCATGGGGTTTGGTCAATTAAGAAAAACATTTTCTAAACACTTGAAAGTAACTCTGATCAAATACACCATATAATTCATATTCAATGATTAACATTCAAATGACAGATAGAACCAGTTATATTAAAACACAGGGGGTCAGAACAAAGGACCCTTAGAGCCAGCTAGTGTCTGGGAGTCTGAGCAAAGAACAATCAGAACCAGCTAGAACAGCCTGGGACTCAGAACACAGGACCCAGCTGTCATTTTCCATCTTTTGAGTCTTTGATTAATATTTTTCTGCATTTGTTTTATTGGGATCATTCATTGAATAAAGACATATTACTTAGAGTCTATTGGTGTTAAAGCTCACTCTCCTGTCCCCCACATGCATACGTGCCAAACCATGCCCTTGATGACACCCCTTCAACCATCAACCCCCACCTCCAGCCCACATTGTCTTTTGTCTTATTCAAGCTAGTCTCTTTGCTACCTCAAATATAATGGATTCATTAAAAGAGGGCACAGACACTGTCTCACTTTACCCCACAGCATTTGTCTCACTTTACCCCACTGCCACAATTTGGGAAAAAACTACCTCTCTCAGAAAATCAGGCTAATCTTCTGGTATCATCATCACATGGTTTCATATGTTGGTAGTTCATCAACATGTATGATAGAAGTTTTTCTACCTGAATCAATTTGCTTTGGCACAACAATCGATTAAGTTGACAGCAAGAAAATTTAGTTTTACATGCAAAAAATACATTTTTGTGAAAAAAAAAACATGTTTACAACATCACCATGAGGTCCTCTCTTTCATGGCCAAGGGGAAATGTGTTCTATAGCCTAGATACAGGGGGTGTCTCACATTACCCGATGGCTCACATCCCCCCGTTCTCCCCTACATATTTGTATTTTATTTATAAAATTAATAAGTATGCATCCAAAATCTGTTCTGTAAAAAAGTTGGACTATTAAATATATGTTGTAAAAATAAAATAAAGATTTTAACTCAGGCTTTATACAAAATATAGATTTTTAAATTTTAAAAGATATTCAAATGTATGCATAGTTTGTCAGATATTGCCAAATGTGCATATCCATTCAAATATTTCTGAAAAATTGTTATAAAAATAATAATTGTTTTAATGTGAGTAATCAACTTGCAACCTTTCATGATGATATCTATGTAAAAAAATTGTACCCTTTTCACCTGCAGTGTCTCATTTAAAATCAACCAATGCCATTCTGTGCATTTATATCTTCTTGTTTTGGGGTGTGAAATGATTTAATGACTTTGTTAATCCTTCATTGTTTAAATAATAATACAATAAAATAATATTCACATTTTTGTATTTGTTTATATTGCACGATTTGTAAAAACTAATATTTTTGGATACACTATATGGACCAGTAGCAGATCTCAGAGAGCATGTAGCATGATTGCAGAGTCATGCTGTGGTGATGTATGGCTCAGACAGGCTAAGCATAGTGTGTGGATGTGCGATCCAGCCACTCAACATGGAGGCTAATATTAGCAGTTTGCATGCAGGGGATCCCCAGGAGGCTTTTAGCTGCTCCTTTATTAGGCTGCTGACTGAGGAGGAAGGGACGTACAGTAGCTCCCACGCCAGGCTGGAGTAAAGACCCACACCCATTCATTCATTTGACCCAGTCTGCAGCCACACAAAGCAGCACAGTATATTACAGTATTATGACAATGCAGTGCCTATGTACAGTGCATCAATGCATTTCTTCTGGCCTGACAGTCCATATTCAGCGTACCCATCAAGACTACATTTTTCCTCCCCGCCAGCTGACTAGACTGTAGTGATTATGATGGGCTGGGTTCCTCTACTATCATAGCATAGATAGAAAGACAGAGAGTAGAATGGGGGGGGAAGTCTAGTTGGAGGGGGCAATGTTGATCTCAGTAAGACCCCGGTAGCGTGCTTTCCCTCTATAATTTAATAACATTCAGCTGTACAGGGAACTGTACTGGGCTCTGCTCTGCAAAGCATATCAGGCACCGTGGTGGAAGACACACACACGCACACAGTCTCACATACTGTACCCCAGAACAGCGACATGTGTCTCTCCTCCTAACAAGCAAGACATCCCCTATCCCTCTTCCAGCTACACAAACCTTCCAGAGAACATGGCCTCACCTCATGCAAACCCGGCTTGTCCCCAACTACCGCAATAAAGACACAGTAAGCAAAACTAAATACTAAAGCTTGCACTACTGAATATAATGGCAGTGTTAACCCGCTTCTTTCTATGAAGTGTTTTAATCTAAAGACTGAGATCACGGGTTTATTAAACTGAAGACTCAGACATATCAAAATGGATATTGTCATAATATGATTTTTTACTATGCCAACATCCAGCAGGTGGATTTGTTGTCATAAAAAATCTTCTTGGCATGGGTGAATACGCTGTCAAAAAATCTCTCACAGTATCCCCACGTCACCAAACATTGTCTCTATCGTGTGTTAACATGAGAAGCATTCATTTCGACACAATTTCGGGCTAAGGGAGAGTAGAGAAAAGTAGCTCACTTTGTATGAGAGCTTTGTTTTGTCTTGACAGAATTAAACATGTTGCAGTGCTTTCAGCCTTCTGCTCTGCATACAGTATATGCCACCCATGGGAGCACACCCACAGGCAACAGCTGCATTTTCTTTTGTGACACGTAAAAAAAATTTAAAAAAATTAAATACTGCGTGTAGGATCAAATGTAAACCGAAGGGACTAGTGCGCTTGTGTATCTGTGTTATTATTAATAAGAATGCTACTCAACCAAACAGTTGACTGTATTTGGAAGTTAGAAACTCAAATCATTTTAACTTCAAATTCTCTCCTTTCGTCTTTCCACTACCCCTCATTGTTTTGTGGCCGTCATAGTGTCTATACAGTATGATAGTGTCTATACAGTATCCTCGCTACCTTTCAGACCTCACATGTGACAGCAAATAAAAACACATTGCACGACCGAGAGACTCATTTTAACCAAGGCTATCAAAGCACATCGAGAATAAATTCATTTGATAAAATAAAGCCATTTAAGGGACATGGAATTCATACATTTATGACGATACAGACTATTTAACAGCTTAACATAGGTGTGGTAAATCTTTTCTCATACTCTCCATCGCAGCTGGAGTTTGCAGTGCAGCGTTATCCAAAGCGGGAGCACAAAACTTACAGAGCAAACTTTTAAATTGTGTGCATCCATTAGACCTCTACTTTCTACACGCTTCTTTGTGACATAAACGTGCTTTTAACAGGAACATGATTACCCATCTTTAAGTCGGTAAAAGAACTCTAAAGAATGATTAACATTAGGATAATATCAGTCAATCTCAGAGCAACTTGACGGGAACAATATCAAACTAAACAAATCATCACAGCCAGCTGTTACTTTTTATCACTGCACCAGTACCATGAGATCCCATCAATACATCTACCTCACCACAGAGTCACACCAGATACATGAACACTTCAAGACAACTACACCAGACAATAGTCTAAGGTCAGTCCACTCAACATATCTTTTTTTGCAAGTGTGATAGATGTATCTGAAATCCTCAATCAACGGAAAAGCAAACACATACGATTGCTATAAACATGAACAAGTTACCTACCAACTGCGGTCTTCTCTTTCAACTTTTCCTCTTGCGCTCCACAATGGGGCTTGCTCTCCTTTTTCCCAGTTTTTTTCTTTTTACTTCTCTCCCCTTATCCTCTCCCCCCAATTCACTGGCTGTGTGCTCACCGCAAAGTTATGCTCTCCTCCCGCATGCAAATCATTTTTACGACTTGAGATGACTGGGAAGGAGGGAAGGAGAAAAGGATGACAAGAGGGGCTGGTAGAGTGAAGATAATGGTTGGAAGGCGGGCGACCAATGGGCCCCCAGCCTAATGGAACCAGGGAATCAGGACACACCAATGAGGAGAGAGAGAGAGAGAGAGAGAGGGAAGGAGGGATGGCGAGAGAGAGAAAGAGAGCACAGTCGGGAGGAGACGGTGTAACCAAGACCGAGAAAGACACTGAAGGAGAGAGAATGCACACAGAGAGATAGAGGGAGGAAGAGAGAGAGCGAGAGAGAGAGAGAGAGTGCTGCACGTAGTGGGTGTGCACGGAGCGAGCATCCCAGGCGAGATGATGGAGAGACTGCAGATCAGAGCGCAAAGAAAGAAAGAAAGAAAGGCACACAGAAAAGAGAAAAAGAAAGGCATATAAAGAGGAAGAGGCAGAGAGAGGGGAAAGGAAGGAGGAAGGAAGCTGACTTACCCGGGCGCTAGTGGCATCCTTCACACACCACCTCACAGCCTCCACATGCACATACACATGCGCCCAGCCCCGCGACACACGCCACGCTGACGCCGCCTCAGACTAACCCAAAGCAAAAAAAAACAACAAAGGAGAGGACTGCCAGAGCCGACTGGTATACCCTAAAGCTATCCTGTCTGTGTGTGCTTGTGCGTGTAGTGGGTGTGTGTGTGTATGTGTATGTGCGTGTGCGTTGCGTGCGTGCAAGTGTGTCTGTGTGTGTTTGCATGCAAGTGTGTCAGGAGGAGAGGGTGGGAGTGTGTATCAGCATGTGTTTGTGCTGGGAGGAGGAGAGCTAGAGATGGTGGAAGGAAGCTAAAATGCTCTCAGACCAATATATGAGCTGAACTGCTTTTCCCTCTCGCTCTGTGTCTCTCTATCTGTGTATCTCACTCTCTCTCTCTGTGTACAAGCGTGCATGTATGTCCTCCAACACTCAATATGTTCTCTCTCCCTCCCTTTGCTCTGAGCCGGCTAATGTGCCCTCCCTTCCTCTTCTACATTTATTCAGGGCTGCAGACTGTCTGCTCCCAGAGTCAGTTCTTCCCACGGGCCCCGGCTAGAGATGGAGGGAGGGAGGGAGGGAGGGAGGGAGGGAAGAGAAAGAGAGGGAGAATAATAGGGGATGGGTGGGGAGATAGTGAGCCATGTGGAAAATGCGCGGCGCATTTATTTCAAATTGGAGCAACACATTTTTGTGCCATTAATGCGAGACAGATAGGATGAAAAAATGTGACGGTTGATTACTTACATTAAAACAATTATTGTTTATTTTCAAATTTGGCAATATCTAAGTAATAATTCGCAAAAATTGCATCTCTTAAAAATCATAAATGTAGATGTTGGATAAAGCCAGTGACTTTACAAGACTGATTTTGGATAGAGCCTTTTTAATTGTATAAATCATAGAAAAAATATGAACAGGTCTAAAAAATGCATCTTGGGCATGTTTATAATGGCAGAATGTTGAATAACTCAGACAATTAAAAACATATGAACGAATCCTTCTGTAATAATGGTGCTAAGAATAATTATGGAAAGTTAATTTGATGTAAGTGGTATTGAAAAAAGTCTTATGTTGAGATAATGGCCGTTAAAGATGGTTGTATAGGAGAAATATACAGACGCAAACAGACAAGGTTAAACACCTTCATGTACATTTTACACCTTCTATTTATACTAGTATGGAAGAAGACATGTTATGGAAGCAAAACATTGTCTGAATGTTTTTGCCGAGCAATGTCGCTGCTTAAAAATGTAAAATGAGCTCCACACTTCAGTTCAGTGCACATTATTTGGCCTGGAATCATATTGAGAGAGCTGAGAGACAAACAGAATGCAAACCTAAAGGAAGTCTCTGGTTGATCGCTGACTTGTCGTTAATTAACACCCCCCCCCCCCACACACACACACACACACACACTCCCAGGCTTCGAGGCTGGCTGAGCACCCCAGCATAAAGAGAACTGAAGATGAATGAGTATTGAAACAGGCTAGCTGTAGCCATGTGTTCGGTGATGAGCGCTGCTAATGCATATAGCTCCCAAACAGAGGGACAATATTTACAATATAATCATGCCTGCACCATAAAGAAGGTGACATTGATGTGCACTCGTGTGTGAATGAAAATGGGAATAACAACGTGATGATTTCCATATTTACCCAGATATGCAAACACAGGGAATGCTAATTTGATCCCTGAGACATCATCATAATTAGATTATAAATTAGGTTCATTTCTTACCGGACAGGAGGTGCTAATTCATTCATTTTTCACCAGTGGGGAGAGGGACTCCAACACCCCTATAAGCAGAGCAGAATATAGTGAGATTCTCATATGCTCCACTGACAGCGACAAGAAAATAACATATTCAAATAAATTCATGTTTACACATAAATATTCAGAAGAACATTCAAAGACATGGGCCTATGTTGTGCTCTTTTCCAATCCAGTGTATGTGTGTGTATGAGTCACACTGTTTTGATCTTCCCCAGAACAGGAAACCAATCAAATGCCATATAGCAGTATTTTACAGAACCAACAAGCGTTGCTCTCTCCAACAATGCTGGCAGGCAGCTGAGGAAGGCATGATAAGTACTCTGGTGGGTTGGGACACAGATGCCTTTGGGGCGTTCAATATTAGCAATTTCAAATTCTTATTTGGCTATGCTAATGCCAATCAAGCACAATTAATTTAGCCCACATTCTTTAAACAAATAAACAAAGGGGGAGAAACGAGCATGAATAAGGCAAAGCGCTGGTAATCGGAGGAATCATGACACATTAGCAATACTAGCTGGAAATCAATGTTTAAGCAGTTATTGTATTATGCTACCCACTCATGTATCAGAAGAGTCTCACATTCAGACAGCAGTGCAGCACTGACTGTTGAAAAGTGATTACAATGGGAATCAGTCAGTTGTTAAAGGCCTGAAGAAAAACTCCATATTTAACATTACTTTGAGGGATTTTCATGACTTGTATTTCCCCTAATGTATTTGCTGAATAGGCCTATGGATAACTTATTTTTAAATGAAATGCACACGTGTGTTACTTTTAACTTAATTTTGACTTTAAATGCAGTGTAAGTGTAGAGATACAAATGCATTTTTTTTTTACCAACTTAAGTTTCTAATAGAGGTGATAGGTGGCCCCCGTTAACAGCTATGGTTTTAACAAGCTAAATGTTGGGCTTAGTTTTTGCCTTATAGACTTAGGTGTACATTTACTATGTGCCTATACGCAGCTTTGATAATAGCTGCATTCCATTTACGTGTACAATAGCAGGGCCTGCTACTGTGCATGTTGGCGCACTGAGACCTAATTAACGCAATAACCTACACCTGGGCTTTTTTAAACTTATTTTACAGCTACGATAAGAGGCCAAATATGTCTCATTGAGAAAGACCCATTTAAATGTTTAATGTTGTTATTTATATTTTATACCAAGTAGGCCTATACCAACTCGGCTATTATATTTTTTCCAACTATAGCCTACATTTTCTTAGTTTGTTTTTATTGTGACAATTGTGGGTCTATGAAAGCTAGCTTACCTTCATAACGGTTAACCTAAAACCTTCACTTTATAACAAAGTCATAAGCACACACGACACGGCAGCAATTGAACAACCAATTAACAGTCTAAAAGGTTCGATGAACCAACATTTTGGCTATTTTTAAAACATTTTAATGGACAATTTTTTTTCCCAAGACCAAACAAACTTTTTATGAAAAGTAGAACCTAGCTTAAACTAAACCTGACATAACACAACGTTACCAGCTAGCATGACAACTTTTTTTTGAATATTAGTTTTACTTCTTCTCTAAGTTCACTTACCAGTTATAGGCTACAGGTTACGAACTGCGTTGTGAGGGGAACAAATAGCCTAAGTAACCTATTATAAGAGTTTAACTCGCCTAAAAACGTATCATTTGCTACACTACACCGGTGCACGCGACTCGTTGGTGACATGGCAATTTTCATAGTTTGCTACTACTGCTACCATAGACCTATAAAGAAAGACTGCTACCAATATGAACGAACTTCTGTCTTCGGCTAGGCTAAAAGGCTACAGCGGCCAGAGAAGGAGGGGAGACGACTGAGTACAAGTGATGGACAGCTCCCAGTGCTGAAACACACGCACGAGCTCAACACTCAGAGTTTCGTCAGCTGCGTCATCTGAAGGGCGGAGCCAGATGTAGGCTACAACAGAGGGGCATAGACAAAGACATATTTCACGTACAGTATTACACTACAGCTATGAATTTAGAGACTTTATTTAGGCTATTTTTATAAATACAGGACATCTCTTAAATTCACTGCATTATTCAAAAGTCTTCCATAAGGAAAATGGTTTGCTTCTAAAAAAGGTATTTTAACAATATGTGACCTTATTTCATTATGTAGGCTAAATTGTAAAATCAACCAAAACTGTCTTGCCTCCCCCCCCCCCCCCAATTAATGAGATTATTTCTTTAATTTTCATAAATTGTTATTCAGACACACACACACACACACACACACACACACACACACACACACACAAACACTATCTTAATTCATGTATATGAATGAATGAAAATTCCCTCATATTGTCCCAATGAAAATCTCAGAAGCCTTCTTGGAAATGTTTGAAAAAACACTTAATACGTGGATTTACTTTGTAGGATTTTCCTTTTTGGGTGATTAGGGATCTGAACAGGTCCCCTAGATTAAAATGAGCAATTGCTTATTATTACAGAATATCCTTAATGTCACTGTTGACAAATATATTTTCAGTTTAAAGATTTGGCTTTCCTACTACTTTAAAAATATATATTTTACCTCGTAATACTTGCCACAGGTGGGACTCCATAACATGTTTTTGTTAAAAATATCTTGGAATTGCCCCCTGTAATTCTGGGAGTTTAAAGATAACTTTGGATATGTGTTTTTGGAGCACACTTTTGCAGCAGTATTGACATTTTCAAACACCAACTGTATAAATGCAAACTGATTTCAAAAAAACTATCTCAAAGTCCAGGTCCACCTAACGTACTTACTTGCATGTGTTTTTACACTTGAGCAAACTTACTCTGCAGACCAAGACTGGGTGATACAGGTGAATGCTAAGTAAGTAAAGAGTGTGAGTTGGGGATTTTTTCTGTCAGCTGTTCTCCAATCAGTTCGTTCTACTGTGATACTTGACCTTTTTGGTCAACGTGAAAAATGTCCAGGAAAAATGCTTTGAACAATTTTTAAAATGTACACATGTATTTGTAAATTGACAGCTGGGAGAACTTCACCTCCTGACGTTGACGTTTGCATATTAGTCAAAAGTTTCCGAGAAAATGTATGGTGAAATTTAACCTGCCTCTGATAGCCCAAGCTCCAACCAAAGATTAGCTCTTAATAAAACCTATGAAAAGCACAGTAATTAAAGGTATCACAAACAGGTTAACATTTGGATGTCACCACATAAGAGTCTACTTAACATAAAATACCTTCCTGAATTAAACTCTTCAGCTGAAAAGAAAGCACTCGTATTTTCTTCCTGCACGAGTCTTGAATATTTGACATGAAGTCAATGTTACATTTGTATCAGATCTGCATACGATTTGCACTACACTTCAACACTCTTTGGAGAAATGGACTCACTCACACACACAACTCTTTGTGGGATACACTCAAGTACACAGAATAAATGCATTTTTTCCAAAAATTTAAATTTGCAACAGTGCAACATAGACAGAGCAAAGTAAAAGAGTGAAATAAAGAAGGGCAAGAACATAGCTGCAGGAGCCGTGGAGGGAGCAGGAGAGAGGGGTGCTCTTGAGGTTAGAGGTGCTGCAGAGTGTGGAGGCGAGATAGAGAGAATAAGGAGGTGAGCCAAACTGGAGGAGAAGAAAGAGAATGGGTGTGTTTTGGGACTGGAGAGAGAAAGGTGAAGGGCTTGTTGTTCAGTGGGACCGAGGGAGAGGAGCAGGTGGGGTGATGGGGGGAACAGAAGGGAAGAGGAAGGAGAGAAAGAGTGATACCTTAAGGGACCGGAGAGAGATGTGTGAGGGAGGAGAGGCTGCATGGCTGGCGTTTTGGGAGTAAGAGAGTGAAGAGGAATAACAAGCTTCAGCCTACTTATGTACATTATGGTGTGTGTTGAGGGAGAGAGAGAGAGACACTTCTGTTTTTGGAATGGGATGACAAATGTGCCAGACATGAAAGACCAGAGCACACACACAAACCCTTAGGGAGCCACTTTACCTGCACACACACATACATACTGTACATGCACACACACATTCACACACAGCAACAGCACACACATGCACAACAGTGGCTTCTGGGGATAAATAGTAACACACACACACACACACACACACACACACACACACACACACACAGTTGTGCATGTAAGGAACCTCATTGACTAGATTCACTTCATAGCCAAAAAGCTCGACTATGGACAGCATAAACCACCAGAGCTACAGTACAAGCCTATAACCTCAGCCAATCTTTTCTAATTAAAGCTGTAATAATTAAGAGTTTTACAAATATTCTACAATATAACTATGTGTAATGCAGTATTTCAGCCACACGTTTTGTCTTTGTTTTTATGGGAATTTGGACGTATATGGTTGTTATTTAAAATGCTGGTTCAAGTATTTTCCAACTTAATACTCGTGAATTCATTAGCAATGGTTCAGAGAGAGAGAGAGCCTTGCATGGTAGCTTCTGCCATCGGCTTCAACCTGTGCTGTGGAGATTTTCAGGTTTGAGGGGCCAGAGTAGGAGCGGGCCTTTTTTCCCCCCAAGATGTGTTCTGGCTGAGGGGACGGACAGTGTGATTAAGCCCTGGGAGTGTAGGCCATAGCAGCACTGTTTCTGTGACATGTAGGTAGATAAATACATGGGCAGCAGTCTAATCAAGCATTTATCAATGTAGCTGCCTGTACCAGAGCAAAGTCCTGCATGGATGATTATGATCATTTGACTAAAAATGCAGAGTATAATTGTGTGTGAGGGGATTGCAGACAGTTAAATGTGGTTCCTTTTTACAAACATGAACCTTTAACTGCAAGACCACACATAGGCACATGCATGCATTGTTGAAATGTATGCATTCACCCACAAAATGACTGCATGCCGTCATGATGGTGGGTACATACACAAACACACAGAGGCACGTGCCTATGCAAATTCAAAAGGCATCCACATGAGAACAAAGCCATGGCATTGGTATAAACAAGAGGGCATACATAAACATTACGTGTCCATGCATTATGCAGATACACGCACACACATCCAGGCTCCGGTAGACATAGACACACACACACACACACACACACACACACACACGCATGCATGCACGCACACACACACACACACACACACACACAAACACACACACCACACACACACACACACCCCATTAACCGCATTCATAGAGGTAAGACCACGCATCATTTCACCACCTCACTCTCTTTTCTCTCGCTCCCTAGTCCCCAAAATCCATGGCATATGACCTTCTGTGGGACAGATAAAGAATGTGCTTATCAGTCATGCAAATGAGGCTGAATTCATTTTCCACAACAGATGGCCCCATAGATAATGATGATGGAGGAGAGAAAATTAAATGTCTCTCGCTCGGTGGCCATGGCAACCGCGCCTCTGCGGCGTAATATCAATAATAAGTGCGCCGCATAATAAGGTTGTCAGTCCTGTGAATCAAAACCCTTCATGATGGGTTAGGGCAAGGGGGGGGGTGAAGACTCTCAGAAAGTTTGGTCGAGTCTGCAGGGCACAGTGGGCGCTCTACTGAGATCGCACTGTTTGAGGTGAGAAAGAAGAGCCTTTATTTTAAAGGTACAGTGTATAATAGCTGTGTATTTTGGCATCATCTAGCAGTGAAAGTTCTAGATTGTAACGCTATCTTGCTAACCACTCAATCGCAGAATTTACAAATGCTACAGTTGGCTTTCAAAGACAAGAATCTAGTTACCAAAGATGGCATGGTCCACCACTGACTCAAATCTTTCCACATTATCAAGTGATGAGGTGAAGATGTATTTAGTTATTTCTTCTATAGTGCATTGCTAGGACACCCACCATACTGTATTTAGAAACGTGTAAAGCCATTAATTTGGCCTTACTGTGCTACTAACATGGCGGTGCAACATGGCGGCACGCCCCGCTGTGGATATAAAAGGCTCATTCTAATGTAATACATTTTACTTACACCGAAATAGTATCAACTTTCTCATTTTACTCTAGGCAAGGAAGCAAGTCATTCCCAAAATGTAAAACTATTCATTTAGCATGCATAACTGTAACCCCCCCCCCCCCCCCCACAAATGGTTATTTGTAAGATTGGCACAAAAAGTGATGAGTGCAAACATGGCTTATTAGAAAAAGGGGAAACCCAACAATTAGAGGTAGAAATGATAGCTTTGCAACAGTTTACCCAGTCCCGTTCAAATATTCATAGTTATTGACTTTTTGTAGTTTATTCACCTTTTAGTTCATTGTTTGCTGCAATCTTCAAATACAGTTCAGTGTGTGCATTACTGCTCTGTAGTAAGTGTTTTTTTAATTAGGAAACATGACTTGACAGAGGCATTTCACTTTTAATTGTTTGATTGTATAAAGTTGCAGCATATATTGGATATAAAGTATCACTTGAGGGGACAGAAGTGTGTGTGCCATTAGGCACCACAAGTTCTCCTGCCTGGTTTGGGATCATATACATAAAACAAGACCCTTTGTTGCAGAGAGCATTTGGAGCTCAATCCTTTTTTGCACCACAGTTTGCCTAATTACAGAGCTGATTTATTTGCTCCATTACTTCATCTCAAGCCCCTTGTCCTGATGAAAACAGTGATTACTGCCCAAATACGGGCCATGGTGGGGAATTGAACTTCCACAGCTCAGAATTAGGGTGAGCGGAATTGTTTCAAAAGATGCAGGGAGAGTGAGAGATGTGAAGAAGCCTGGTATTAGATTGTTTCTCCATAAAGTGACCTTGGGGAGTGTTTTCAACATCATCTTTCTCTTTATTGACCAGGTTCTCCATCACATATGGTTGAGTACTCATGCTTCCCCCTCGCTCCAGTAAACACCTGCTGAAAGCAAAGAAAAAATACCATACGGCTGCTCTAAAGCCTGGGCAGCACTGATTATGCTTTTGTTTTATATTTACTGCCTAAACACACACACACACACACACACACCCACACTAGTCAATGAGCCGTTCTGTCTCCCATGTCGCTGCGGGATCGTTGTAAGTGGATCTCTGTAAGCTGATCCTTTATGTATCTACATTAAAACGTCAAATGTGAAGTATCAATAAAGTAGTAGTGGGAATGTGGGCCTTCAGACTGCCACACTGCAGCCTGAAGTGTATGTGTTGGAATGTGGATTTTTTTTTTAAGATGTTTACATCTGTCGGCTGTAGAAGCCATCGAAGGAGTGTTTCTGTAACATTCTGATTGTAAAACTGTCAGGTGTAAAAGGGCATAAAGATGTCTAGTATTTGAGGACTGGACTCACCTGAAATACATTTTTTGATTCAACTTGGTGTGTCCTTCAATTACATCTGGACTCTTGTTTAGACTGAGCTTCAGATGGTGTGCAGGTGATGTCAGCCAGATGTGAAATGATCTCCATGCTGCCACCTAAATCTGAGACCAGGGAAATGACACAATGAGTCATCTGCACAGCTGTGGAAAGAAAAGTTCTGTGTGTGAATATCAGAACCAAGTAAGTTGTTCTCACTTCAGGTTCTCACAGAATTATGGGTCAGAATCGCCCAAATAGGATGCTGTTTTCAATACTAAAAATCTTGGCCGAATGTAGTAGACATCCGGATCTTTCTAACCATCCTAAATCTGGCCACAAGAATCGTGACATACTAAATCTTTTTTCTACCATACTAAATAGTAGAAAGTATGCGATTCGGAACGCAGGGTTAGTTCTTGGAGGTTGGAGAGGAGGATCTGGTGATTCACCACCATGTTAAATGCTGCTGAAAATGTCAGGATAGATGTCCATAGTAGACATTTCTCGGAGAGGTCTCTGCGGTTGTGAAAGAGGTGTTGATAAGGTGTGTGGAAAAAGGAAGGAGGTCGGGAGCAATGGACTTGAAGAAAGGTAATAGGGGATGTTTGTCATCTATAACTTTTAAATTGTACCCAGGCAAAGTAGTGCTTTTAGCTACATTCTAGTAAGTGGTTTGTTAAACACAGAGCGATAAACATTAACAATGGTCTTTTTCAGGCTGGAAACTTTTGCCTATTTACGTATCCAAATAATTAGGGAGCAATATTAGCATTTATTTGGAGACGTCTTTTCTATCCAAAGGCCAATATTCACTGTTCCTTTCATTCTGGTTTGGTCTCCAACAACTTTACAATCTCACATCAAATGATTGTCTGTAATATTTAAATTTTTGATCATTCTGTGTTCTTGTTCATGACACCATTTTGGTCTTATCCTAAGTTGTGTCTCTGTTCAGGAGACCTCTAGGGGAACTCAAACAATAATAGGAACATCAAAAAAGGAGGCTGTATTTGCAGTTGTGTAATATGGCCTCCAGTAATCTGCCTAAAGGGAGGTGTGGCTCTGATAATAATCATACACAACGAACTTCTTCTGAGCTAATGATACTGTAGCTGCTGCCATTATACACCCACCTCCAACTATAACAGACGCCAAGGGCTGTTTTTTTTTCTTCAAATATAAAACCCATCTGGTTGAAAAGGGGAAAAAAACTGGATGAGTCATCAAATGATTTTTCCGTTGCTCGGGGCTCTAGGTCTTGTGTTCTTTCAACCGGTAATGCATCTTTGTGCAACAGCGTCGTGTACAAGACTTTTCTGCATGACAGAGCTGGTAGCTGATATTCAATGTTTTTTCTTACTATAAGAATATCCCAATGCAATTAAAATAAAAACAGATATAAAATGGTTTGTGTTGTCTATGTATCCAAATATCTAAGTCCTTATGGGTCTCTGAGTCTAATCCCTGCTGACCAACATGATTAATAACACATCAATAAGCCACACCGCTGAAGAAGGTGACTTGTTCCTTCATTTCAAATCAGCAGAGACTTAACTAAAATAGCAGCTTAAAGAGGTATTAACTTAATTTATTTGTCATAATGGGCGCATTGGGTAAAGTTGATGAAATATGTGAGGGGTCCTTGGCCATTAGACCCCATCATGATGTCATCATTTGAAGGGGGTTGTCATGCCATTAGCCGGACAAGAATGATGGAGTGAAGACACTGGTGGTGGTACAAAAAAAGCAATGTCCGATGATCTGGATGGATATGACGCAGAGCTAATATGGATATAGGCCAAATACATGAACCTATCCCATCAGTAGCTGTCTATTTCTCTTTTGAGATTAAAGCAGAAGTAAGTGATATATTTTTGTTAATAGTCGGGGAGAACGGGGTAATCTGAGACACTTTTTACATTTGCGCCCCTCTAAGCGAGCTAAAATGATTTATCACTCAAATGCACACATTTCCCATTGATCAGGATGTTTCCTAGAAATGGGCATTAACAGAATTTATTCAAGACAAAGGGCAGTGAAAATATGATTGTTTAAAAAAAAGTTGTTATGTGTCTCACTTTACCCCAGCTGTGGGGTAAACTGAGACAGACCAGAAGAAATCAAGGGGGTAACTGAACCACTTACTTTTTCCACTCTGAAACTACCATAACAACACATGTTGTAACAGTTACAATCCTGACAGCTAGCTTGAAAACCAAATATTACAAAACTAATGTCGGACTAGTAACAGAATCAAAATAAAATTCTAAACACTTGAAAGTAACTCTGATCAAATACAACATATAATTCATATTCAATAATTAACATGCAAATGACAGATAGAACCAGTTATATTAAAACACAGTCTGGGGGTCAGAACACAGGACCCTTAGAGCCAGCTAGTGTCTGGGGGTCAGAGCAAAGGAAAATCAGAGCCAGAACAGTCTGGGACTCAGAACAGGGCTAGACCCAGCTGTCATTTTCCATCTTTTTAGTATTTTTTTTCTGCATTTGTTTTATTGGGATGATCATTCATTGAATAAAGACATATTACTTAGAGTCTATTGATGTTAAAGGTCACTCTCCTGTCCCCCACATACATGCGTGCCAAACCATGCCCTTGATGACACCCCTTCAACCATCAACCCCCACCTCCAGCCCACATTGTCTTTTGTCTTTTCAAATTAGTCTCCTTGCTACCTCAAATATAATGGATTCATTAAAAGAGGGCATAGACACTGTCCCACTTTACCCCACAGCATTTGTCTCACTTTACCCCACTGCCACAATTTGAGAAAAAACTACCTCTCTCAGAAATTCATGCTAATCTTCAGTTATCATCATCACATGGTTTCATATGTTGGTAGTTCATCAACATGTATGATAGAAGTTTTTCTACCTGAATCAATTTGATTAGGCACACCAATCGATTAAGTTGACAGCAAGAACTTTTACTTTTACTTGCAAAAAATAAATTTTTGTGAAAAAAACATGCTTACAACATCACCATGAGGTCCTCTCTTTCATGGCAAGGGGAAATGAGAGGGGCTTGAAAACATATATCTCACATGACCAAAAATGTGTTCCGTGTCCTAGATACAGGGGGTGTCTCACATTACCCGATGTCTCACATTCCCCCGTCCTCCCCTACGTGGTATATCGCTCTATAGTCATACAACAATCACTTATACAGTGTGTGCACATTTCATAACAGATCTATCGGTCATTCCAGTCTGCAAAAAATCGCCAGAGAGAACTTTTATTGCATCCCAGAACACTTTACCCAATCAGCAGAGAGAACTCTACAAAGAGGGCGGGTCTCTCTGGCCGTGTACGCACAGACAGCTGAATGGTTACCCAGCTATAGAATGGCGGAGCAGTTCAAAATCATTTCCCAATGTTTGTTTTTTATGGGTTTTGTAATGTTTTGTCCTTCTTACGGATCAAAGGTGACGCTATATAACTCGCTGCTTGAAGTCCGCTGCACATTGATGTGTTGACGTATGGGGACGAGGGAAGGGACCGCTAACTGCAGTCACTTACGGGAAGTTAGCTAAAAGAATCCAGCCACTTACTTCTGCTTTAAATTGTACCACAGATTGACATGTACATGTCCATCAACTAAGCTCTGTCCCTGTTTTTAATTAAATACATCTGAATATGACATTTGGTAATTCTATATATCATTAATTATACACTGTATAACTCTCTATAACTTTGATGACTCTTATGTGCAAGGTTGCCAGTTTTTGTAAAAATGTATGCAAGTGTGAACACCTGCTTTTCTCCTATTTGTCCGATTTGGGTCTCAGTGTATTGTCTCCGATATCCTCTCTTTCTCTCTCTCTCTCTTTTTCTCCTCTAGCCACAATATGCACTCTCGCCCCCTCTTCTCCTGTGTGTCTGCCAGCCAGACGCTCTCAATATAGCTCTGCTCATAAACACAGAGAGAGAGAGAGAAAGAGAGATAGAGAGAGAGAGGGGGGAGAGAGAGAGAGCCTCCTGTGACAGTAATAAAAATGAGTGAGGGGCAGGGGAGTGATGGAGATTGGGGTGAATGAGTGGGAGGAGAGAAAGGAGGGAGGAGAGGACACATTCATGTGGAGCAGTGTGTGTGTGTGTGTGTGTGTGTGTGTGCGGGTTCGTGTGTGCGTCATGCGTTCGTGTGTGTGTGTGTGATATAGAGAGCAATGCGCCAAAAAGAGAGATGAATCAAGCAACGCAGAGTGATAACGCAATGAGCAAGACAGTGGGAGAGAGAAAAGAAAGATGAGAGAGGGAGAGAATGGAGAGGGAGAGAAAGAAAGAGACTGATGTGAAGTGGTGAAGTGAGGAAAGAGGACAGGGTCGGAGTGATAGAGAGGGAGGAGAGGAAGGAGAGCAAGATACAAGAAGATATCAGGTCTTCTCAGGGAAGGCCAGGCATTCTTACACTACTTTAACCAGCAATGTAAATAACAAATAGTGTAACTGTAGGGACAACAAACACACACACACACACACACACACACACACACACACACACACACACACACACACACACACACTAATGGACGTTAAATCTATTGCATAAAATACACACAATTTAAAACTTGCAAGGGTCATAAACCAAACTGCGATTAATGTAAATTTCTTAATGTGACATGCATTCATCTCAGAGCACCCCCTAATCAATATTTCCTATATTACAGCAACGATGGATCAAATGACATTGTGTAATGTGGCAGGGACAGACGCCAAAGGGGGAATCGTCAGTCCTTAAAGTCCCTTTTTATCTCATTGCCCATGCACTAGGCACCAGACCAGTTTAGAATAAATGGAGCTTGTAGCAAATGTAAGCTCTTGACCCTTTTAGCAGTTAGCAAGGTCCAAAACACAGTAACTATAGCGTTCTTTTCACTGATGCTCTCGTTTGCAGTTAAAGGTCATTCATGCTCATCATGGTAAACATTTGACTGTTTCATCAACATTCAAAAAGTCCCTCGGAGGAGGTTTAACTGTATCCAATAAATGACAACATTATTCCATTGTATGTGGTTCTTTGACAATTCAAAATGTGTGCATTTCAAAAATATAGAACAACAAAACTGGTGAGCTTAAATTTGAATAAAACGATCTCTTGGTTGTGTTATAAAGCCTACGAAAGATTCCGCTCTCTTGTGTGTGTCATATATAAGTGTGTCTTAATTTAGCCAATCGCCTCCCAACTTCCTATTAACCTTGAGCACATGGATGGGTAAGACAGGAAGGTGTGAATGACCGAGGAGAGAGAGAGCGAGAACGAGATGGAGAGAGTGAGCGAGGGAACACAACATTGTAATTACCGGCTGCATGCTGGCTGGCAATCATAGCTTTCTCCTCCGACATGTCTTTCTCTCTCTCACACACACACGCACACACGCATGCACGCACACACACACACACACACACACACACAAACACACACACACACGCATGCATGCACACACAAACACACTCTCTCTCTCCGTCACAGACGCAGGGGGTCCGAGCACGCTCGCAGCTATTGAACTATGTACACAATGTAACTATGAGGAATCTATTTGCTTTTTTTGCACGTATAATTGCAGAGAGGGAACAGGGTAGATGTGGGGATATTTATAGCCATTCACAGTCTCTGTCAATTGTCTTATTGCATTGTCCTTATCAGCCTGTGTGTATAGAATATAGAGTGCCCCCTCCTCCTTCCAATGTTAAAGCTGGGGTGGAGGATTTGGGGAGAAAATAGCAGTTGGGATAGAGATTTGAATCCAAATACCTCAACCGCTCCACTTGTTCTATTTGGTCCCTCCCCTATGGTCCCTCCCTGACACGCTCTACA
Organism: Ammodytes marinus; assembly: GCF_949987685.1. Lineage (NCBI taxonomy): Eukaryota > Metazoa > Chordata > Actinopteri > Uranoscopiformes > Ammodytidae > Ammodytes > Ammodytes marinus. Next base: position 25,269,752 of record NC_137219.1, read on the forward strand.
CCAACAAAGTCGTGCCAAAGTGAATGGACAGTCCCAACAGCCAATAAGAACAGAGAATCGGAGCCTCACTCTGATTGGTCAAAGTGTACAGCTCATGTTAACTTTGACCAATCAGAAATCATATACCCCAGCTTTAACTGGGCCAATATCAGGTTATTGTTATGTCTGTATTGGAGGCCAGACACATTACAAACATTGGAAAGACATGCTTTTTTTCTTTTTTACTTTTATGGTTTTCCACAACATGTGTATGTTATTGTTTGTTAACATTTAACTTTATATAATAACGGACACAGTTTTCCTAAATTGACTTGCTTCCTCCGTCTGTATAAAGCAATTATCAATCATAACAATCAGTTTATTGGTCAAAATTGATAGTCCTAAATATTGTTAATCACACAAATAACCTATATTTGCTTAATAGTAGTAATCAAAACTAAAGCTCATTTCAAATGCTAAAATCCAACCTAATAAACTAAGGCTGCTTATTGCAACCCAAAATGTCAAAGATCATATTCAATGTACGTTACAAGAGGCTTTCCTTTTCAATCTGTTAACTTGTAAAAGAAAAAGGATTCAGGCCCCTTTTAATATCAATAGGAAATCAATCAACAGACTCTTGGTTTTCGTGTGTCAATAGCTTTTTTCACGTCTGCATTTCCAATGCGTCTTATAATGGAGACTTGTCCACCCCACCTGGACGGCTTACTTATTCCAGTGGAGTTCAGACACTGTAAGGCATGGCATCGTGAACACAAAGGGTAGACTTAGGCTGTGTTCGGAAAGCCATACTAACGTCATACTCATACTCATTTTGACTCTCAATTTGAGTATGTGACGGTTGTGTATGCGATTTGGGTAGGCGAGAAATTCCCGGATGAGAACTAACTTCCGGGAAGATTTTGGGTATGGATCGACAGGTTACTTTTCCGACTCAACCGCCCCACAATGCATTGCGTCTTTTAAAACGACAAGGAACGTTTTTTTTTAAATTCTTTATTTACAATTCTGCATTTCTTGCACAACACAGGACTGTATGTAAAAAATATAGTTCTATATCTAACCTGTGGAGTGCGGTAATACGCTAAACAGCGTCTAAACGGCCGGAATATTATAAGAAGAAGAAGAAATTATTTATTGCTTGAGTATGCTTCAGTGTGAATGTTTCGACGCACCTCGCATACACAATCGATCTTTAAGTAGACAGTATGTAGTATATACGTAGATGTTGAGTATGTAGCAGTGAGGACGTTAGTATGGCTTTCCAAACACAGCCTCTCTTTTAGAGACTCAGGTTAGATCGCACTGCCTGGCCCTGCTGTGGAGATATTCAGCTATTCATAAGTGGAAGAGTCTCCTGCCTCCTCTAGCCCTTTAATGACAGTGTGAGCTGCTGAGACAGAAGGCTGGCAGGAGGAGGGTGGAGCGCTGCTGTGCTTTATGCTGCAGAGTTTGGAGAAAGTGAAGGGCAAGTTTCCTCTCTCCTCTCCTCTCTACAGCTGCAGTGCAGGCTTACACAGACTACAGGTCTCTGTGTGCTGTCAGATAGAATCAGCAGCAGGCCTTTCTTAGAGGACACAGTACCACTATGGAGCATACAGCATAGGGGGGGCCACACTCATCTGAGACTGTTAATGACTTCATTCCATACAACTAATGTGTGTGTGACTGTCCTTATGTTAGCCTGGATGCCCTGTGGAAAAACTGTGGAAAGATCTGTACATTAAGGAATACGTGTAGGCTTAATGCTGCAGTAGAGCCTAGCTGAATCTGAGCCTGGTCCTACCAGACCATCGTACTTCATTTCATTTGTACAGAAGGTCTGGAATCGCTCAGTTGACAAACGTAAACTTACTTGAAGACGGGTGTCTGTTGAAGTTTTAAACTATTGGATCTTTGGGGGCGCCCTTAGCTCAGTTGGTAGGGCGTCCCCCCCCCCGGGCCGGGCCCAGCAGCAGACCCGGGTTTGATGTCACTCCCCTCTCTGCCCCATTTCACCTCTGTCTCTCTGCACTATCAAGCATAAACATATCTTAAAAAAAAATAAAAAATAAAACTATTGGATCTGCCAAGTGCCACTCTGGATCTGCCAACCAATCGCATAACGTTTGGTTGTGACGAATGTCAAGCGCCGGATTCTGACTACAACTGGAACTGAAACTAGCGGACGTCATTGTTCTCAGCCACTCCCTCTGTTCACTGATTGGACAGGAAAAAATCTGACAGAGAAAACGCGTGAAGTAGAAGCATGAAGAATGGGTCGGTTGAGTAGGGAACAGTAACCTATAGATCCATAAACAAAATATTTCCGGTAGTACGTACTCAACCGGGGATTTCTCGCCTACACAAACTGGCGTCAAAATGAGTATGAGTAGGACGTTACTATGGCTTTTCGAACACATGCCAGACTTTGAAAGAGGGGTCATTGTCGGGACACAGATGGTAGCTTCAGTCACATACTCCACTGGCTGGTTTTTCCATAGGAACAGAGATCATAGTCACGTTTGCATTTAGATCTATGGGAAATACTTCAGAAACAATGGTATGAGACCGTGGTGGACAGAGTACATTGTGGTCAATGTGATGTTTGAGCATTAGTGAGATACATGTGGGCGACTGTGGCTCAGTTGGTAGAGCGGGTCGGCTGATGATCAAAGGGTTGGAGGTTCGATCCCCGCCCTGCCACCTGTGTCATAGTTGTTGTGTCCTTGGGCAAGACACTTCACCCACCTTGCCTCGTGTGAATGTCGATAGTTAGCCTGCTATCGGTGTATGAATGTGTGTGTAAATGGGAACAGGTCTCCCTTGCAAAAGAGTCTTCAATGGGATATACCTGTATAAATAAAGGTTAAAAGAAAAAAAAAAATTTTTTAAATAAAATAACATTCTGCTGGCATGGTTTTGGGGGGTCCACTTGTCCCTTTTAATGGAAAGGCCACTAGAATCTCAAACATGTCTATACTAATGGGAGTGGTCTCTTCCAGAATGACAATGCCTCCATCCATAGATCAGTGAATGGTCAGGTGACTATTGGAATAATGTGAATCTCCTGCTATGGCCTTGACAGTCATTAGAATCTCAACCCAAGCATGAGAGATTTTGGACCAACGTGTTCCACCAAACTCCCCAACACCTTAATACAAATACCAAGCAAGTGAATATGTCTTGAACAAAATGGTGTCCATCCCTCAAGTAGAGTTCAGAGACTTGGAGAATTAGTGCCAAGGTCCATTGAAGATGTTTTTTTCCTCTAATATATACAGTGTTGTGGAGTAGTGAATTACATGAGATTAAAACTAGTAGTTATCTTGAAGTAGATTGCTGGTAGTTCAGCCACATTCACATTCGCATAGTAAGTCAAGTAGTTGAATCAGTCTTTTTGACGTTTTTTTTTTGTGTAGTCTACTAAAATCACAAAATGATTTGGTTCATACTGTAAAAGGAAAGGGATCATTTTAATTTCAATGTTAGCCGTCCTTCCCTAATTGGACCCCCATAGACGAGCCCTCTCCTGACCGCCGTGTAGCCATGCCAAAACAATGTCAGGCAGCCCCAGGTAGTGTTTGCAATATGATTTTTTAAATGTTACTTCAGTGTTAGTATTCTCTTTATGTATGACCTGTGAAGAACACAATGGCACCTTTTAGTTTCTGCAATAAACTCTGTGACACCTTTTTGCTGGCATGTGACTTAAAAAAAAATTATTCAGTGTCAAGGAGGGTCTTTATTTTTGTCTATAAATGTGCTAGCTGTGGTGTAATCATGTGTGTGTGTGTGTGTGTGTGTGTGTGTGTGTGTGTGTGTGTGTGTGTGTGTGTGTGTGTGTGTGTGTGTGTGTGTGTGCGTGTGTGTGTGTGTGTGTGTATTGATATGCTACTGCTGTTATCTTTGCAACAGATAACATAACATTTTATCTCTCAGGGGGAGCTCCTGAACTGTTATTGCTGGAATGGCCTAGACTGCTGTGTGTGTGTGTGTGTGTATGTGTGTGTGTGCATGCGTATGTGTGCGGACATTTTGTATTTTTATGTCATGACTGTTGTGTGTTTTAAGCAATACATTCCTCTTAATTTCCTCCAATCTTCTTCTCTTTCATTCCTTCCAAACGTTGGTATCCTCCCCTCTTCCCTCCCCATGTCCTATAAACTGTCTTCCCCTTTTTACTTCCTCTCTTTCTTTCTTCCTTTTATCTCTTCCTTTGACTTCCTTTCCCCCATTCTGGAGTTCCTGCCTCTCCTCTGATGTTCCCATTTCTCTCTTTCCTTCCCTGGATCCCTCCCTCCCTCCCTTCATCCTCTTTTCACTTCCTCCCTGTTGTTCCTATAGTGGCTCGTTTCCAGTATAGCTGCAGACTGTATACACACACACACACACACACACACACACACACACACACACACACACACACACACACACACACACACACACACACACACACACACACACACACGTAGAAGAGCATTTAATGATACCAGCAGAGCCATCCGTCCCTGTCAGTGGAGGCCATATGATGTTCACAGAGAGAGAGAGAGAGAGAGAGAGAGAGAGAGAGAGAGAGAGAGAGAGAGAGAGCGTGGGCTTCTGTCAGGGAAGAGTGTCTGAGTCACTACTGTGTGTGTGTGTGTGTGTGTGTGTGTGTGTGTGTGTGTGTGTGTGTGTGTGTGTGTGTGTGTGTGTGTGTGTGTGTGTGTGTGTGTGTGTGTGTGTGTGTGTGTGTGTGTGTGTGTGTGTGTGTTTCTGTGCGTTTGTGTGGGAAGATGCATTGGCTACATATTAACCAGTCCATGAATCTCGCATCTATCGTGTGTCCTTCCTTCTGTGTTGTATTTCATTGTTAAATTGTGTGTTCATACATGTGTTTTTGGTCTGTCCTTCTGTGTGTGTGTGTGTGTGTGTGTGTGTGTGTGTGTGTGTGTGTGTGTGTGTGTGTGTGTGTGTGTGTGTGTGTGTGTGTGTTTGTCCAGACATCTGACTTGGCATTCTGTCGGAGCACGTTCACACGCAGCAGGTTGTCTCATTTCCTCACACTCAAACACATACACACACGTACACACACACACACACACACACAAACAAAAGGGAACAGGCCCACGCACATGGCCGAATGGTTGAATACACAAACACACACACACACACACACACACACACACACACACACACACACACACATACATACACAGCAGTAACATACATCATTGTCAGAGTAAGCATTATTCAGCAGCCGGTTCCGTCTTAGTAAGTGGCTCAGCGGAGGAAAGCTTGTTGTTATTTACACTTCACTGCTTGTTTACCTTTATTATTGATTTGCAACCAGACTCAGGCAGGTTTAGTTTAACAGTGTTTAATACCCATATGCAAAAACTATACTCTCTCTCTCTCTCTCTCAGTCTACTTCAGTTCATTACAACTTGCTCCAGAAGCACATCAAACACACACACCTACACACATATTTGTATAAAAAAGAGAAAAGAGCTACTTTAATACTGCTAACAGCATGCGCCCTTTAGCAAGAGTCTTCTCCCTATCAACACTGGCAAACAAATGAATACACCACTTTTCCATTGAAGCTTATCCCATTTGTGGTCTAACTTTACAAAGGTTTTTACACTGGTAACATTATAATAATAGAAATACAATGCAATAATAAGAAGAAGTAGTTAGTATAACACCCACGACACCAATTATAATTACCACTGTCACCGTACACTTTTCCAACACTGCAATAACATTCAGAATGACAATGAGTCGAATAGTGATTCTATAATAATGATAGAAATAGATACTCATAGAAATACCATCTTGCCAACTACCAGTGGTGATAACAAAAACAATCAAAATGTAAGTTGATGATACTGTATAATACTATCAATCAACACTTGTATTTTACAACTAAAGAACCGGACATGTTCCAACCCATGTTCTCTGTTGGAGGAGGCCAAAAACAGAGCAAATCGTTAGCCTCATAGCATAATTGACCTAAATCATATTAACTCTACTCTACTTTTACTCTACATCTACTCTATTCTACATCTAATTTTCGTTAGCCTAATAGCATAAATGCCTAAGTCATATTTTAAAGGTTATAGAGTAGGGTATAGTAGTAGTATAGTATAGTAGTGCAATTCTAATTCTACTATATTTTTACTAAAACCAAATTCCCTTTCTGGTGTGCAAACTAACTTGTGATTTAAAAGAAAGTATTATTTTGTTTTATGATTTAAAAAAAAAGTTCCATGCGTGTGTGGTGGGAGGTTTTGACTGTATGCGTTGAAATGTCAAATGTGCTAGTGTGGGATGCCAAAAAAGTTTTGTAGTTATAACTGAGTGGTGTGTGTGAGCATGTATGTGGGCGGAAGCCGTATTCTCTAGGGTTTTTATGGTGTTTGTTAAAGTTAATTTTTGACTCCTTGTTTCATGCAGGACCCTAAGAAAAACATATCTTCTGTCAGTGTGCAGTTGTGTGCATGCGTGCGTGCGTGCGTGCGAGCGTGTGTGTGTGCGTGCGTGCATTTGTGTGTGTGTGTTTGTGTGAGCACGCGTGCGTGTGTGTGTGTAACTTAAAAGTTAGGTTAGAAAGAATATCTTACGTCCATGCTAATTTTTATTCAGCTATAAAGTATAAAGTATAGCCCACCCCATCCAAGTCTGAGAGTGTCCCCTGTGTTTAATATAAGCCAGCCTTCAGATGAGGATCAACATGAGTCATATTCAGTGTGGTTTAGCACATTTTTGTTGTACTCCATAAGGTCATATTAAGTTACTATGTAATAAAGTTAAATTCTCAATAGGGTCTTACCACCAAATACCTTATATATGTATCAGTCTCTGCACTAATGTCTACCAATGTAGTCAGGTAACACCATAATGCTATTATCATTATTCATCTTTCATGTAGTGTCTCCTGCCAGTCTGGCTGCCTTAGCTGTATTTCAGACATCTCTTCCCCTAGTCTCCTGGACCGTTTATTTTTAAAGAGCACTTTATATAATTTATAATTGTTGACGAATGCAGTAGGGGAGAACGGGGTAATTTGTCACATGGGTTGGATGTCACATTCGTTATATCTCGCCACCAGAGCGCGCTAGCTCTGAGATGTTGATATAAAAAAGGTCCAGAATTGGGATCAGAGGTCACATACATAGACTTCCTTGGAGGAAGACAGCTGCATTTCAGGTGAGAGGATGTTTTGTGTTTTTCATGTCAAATTCAAAATATTTTGCTTCTCAGTATTTTTCTTCTAGGCTTTTACACAATGGGTTTATAACAAAACACTTGTTACCCTCAGAAAGTGTGAAGGGTAAACTATAGTTTAGATTGTGGTTAGCAAGCTAATTAGTTGTCAGATGGTTGTTGGCCTTGATGCTAGCAAGAAATTCAAGTTGGGGTTGGTCGTCAAATTTTTTGGGGGGTTGGTTGTCACATGTTATCTCAAGGCTGCAGCCAGAAAAGGAACCCAATAACGAAATAAATTGTCAAGCTGTATCCTCACTGACACCCCAGAGAAGGAAAGAATAGAGCAGGAAAAGGCAGCTAGCAAGCAAAAGAAAAAAGGGCAACAAAATCAAAACAACCCAGTGCATCCCAAACTAGACCAGCTGCCAAGGCTACAGAACGTTATGTAGGCCTATTTGTCAACTTGACAATGCAATTAAACATTCAAATTTGGTTTTGCCTCCTTGCCTTCTTTTTAAGATTTTTCCCATTAAGATAACATTGTGACAAACAACCCCATAGTGTGTGACAACCGACCCCTTGATGGGGTTGGTTGTCACAATGTGTCAGAGTGTCTTTGATGGTAAATTACTTCTTCATTACAATAAGTTGGAAAAAAAGAGAGACACACATTTCTAGCCAACACCTTAAGCTTCAATTTAATGTAGGAATGGCTATTGACAGATGTTTTGGTGATGAGCAATTCTCACTAGAGTAAAAAGTGTGCCTACTTACCCCGTTCTCCCCTAAATGATTTAATACTTCAATATATCCTCATGTACATCCACGTCATAGTGTGTTATAAACTACTTACTAAATGTGTGTTTACTGAAAGGCTGAAAGGGGTGTCCCAGTCCATGTTTTCTGTTTACTTTACATAAATCATATAACGAAACATAACATACACATTAGACTTTAATTTAAAATATATTATCGAATTATTTGAACTTTTTGACCTAGTTGGCCGCTGCCCTTTCAAAGCACAACTGGTGATATCAGCTGTAGGCTACATGATGTTACCAGAGCGAGGCAAACTAAAGCGGCACCAAGCGCAGGAGGGAGAGAGAGAGATGGAGGAAGAATAGATTATTTATTTTATTTATTTATTTATTTATTGAACAGGGACAATGTACAGCACATAAGCAGTACCAGATTTAGTTATAAGCTAGATTTTCATCTGTAGTCCCTGGGCAGGAAACAGAGTATTACATCTCTGTCAAGATGGGAAACCTCACACTGAAGTATAAAAACAATAACACACAATTTCACAACAGTAAAACACAACAACACAATACAAACAATAAAATCACAACATTTAGGACACCACCACAACAACAACAACAACATCACAACATTAAGAAAACAATCTATGCATGATGGGTACATGCTTGGGTTGATTTCAGCCATGACTTCATCTTACATTTAAAACCAGCAAAGGTGTTCCACTCTCTTATCTCGCTTGGTGCTAAGTTCCAAGACTTGGTGGCTCTAACTGAAAATACAGACATGCCAAACTCAGTGGATCTGTGCTGTACTACACAGTCCCCTCTGTTAGACGTTCTAGTTCTCCTTCCATTGTCTGAGCGCAGTGACACAAACTCATTTAATGAAGGAGCGGCCAAATCATTCATTATTTTATAAACTAAACATACATCCGCAAGAAACACAAAACTATCAAAAGTCAAGTTTTGCTGCATCTAGAGGGAGCTGGTTCCTGATGTACCTAAAATTCCTTAAATTGAATTTGACTCTATTACACACCTGCTTCACATGTTTCTTAAATGAGAGCTGTGAGTCCACAGTTATTCCTAAATATTTAAAATGTGAAACAGTCTGGATCCTTTCTCCATTAACAATGATATCAGGCTGATTTCCATTTTTCCTATTATAAAAGTACATGCATGCTGTTTTACTGATGTTGAGTGTCAGGCAGGACTTTGAGAGCCAATCAGAAATTTTGGCCATTGCTTCTGTTAATTTGGCGGCCACCTCACATCTGTTCTGTTCTTTGTACGTCCACTTCTGGACATACAAGTGGCAGATCATTTACATATAAGCTAAACAACAAAGGTCCTAAAATTAAGCGCTTCGGGACACCAACAGAGCAGCCAATGCAAGATGAAGTCCTATCCCCAACTCTGGTGCCTTGTTTTCTTCCAGTGAGATAGGACTCCATCCATTTAATTGTTTCCACAGACAAATTAAAATTGGACACTTTTGAGAGCAGAACGCTATGATTAACAGTATCAAATGCTTTGCTCAGATCCAAAAATACCGCACCTACAGCACTCCCACTGTCAATATTTGTTTTGATGTTTTCAATGAGATAGCAGGTTGCCATCTCAGTTGAATGATTTTTCCTGAACCCGAATTGCATGGGATGAAGTGAGTCTTGTCCTGAGTTTAAAAAGGCAGTTAGTTGTTCAGCTACCACTTTTTCAGCGATCTTTGATACAACAGGCAAGATACTGATAGGTCTATAATTTTTCACTTTAGTTGGTTCCCCTGTTTTAAAAATTGGAACTACAACTGCAGACTTCCATGCATTTGGGAAGGTTGACTGTTTGAATGACATATTAACCAAATGTGCAATTGGGGTGCTGAAGGATTGATTATTGCTTTTAATAAAAGTTGAGTCCCACTCAAACACATCTTTTGCCTTAGAGGACTTTAAAGTGCTTAGGATTTTTAAAATCTTTGCTTGAGGAGCTTCAGTTATGTTAAAAACCGGTTTGGTGTGATTCGGCGCTGACATTTGTTTAAATCTTGCACCAAAACTGTGTGACAAATTCTGTACTGAGTCAATAAAATATTTGTTAAATGTGAGGGCAATTTCATTAAAGTCATTTGTAATAATTCCCTGTACTTTCAGTTCACGTCCGTGTCCTTGATTTTGCTTACTGTCAGTCTTTGTTCATTTATTAATATTCGTCCATATTAATTTGCTATTTCCTTTCCCTTCTTTAATAATAGTCATGAAGAAATTGGCTTTTGCCTTTCTTAATTCATTAACCACTTTGTTGCGGAGATTTTTTAAAACTCGTCCATCATTAATTGATTTGGACTTAAGTGCTATCTTTAAAGCAAAATCACTTTTTCATTAAATCCCAGTTTCTCATTAAACTAAGGTAAGTTACTCTTAGCACGTCTGTTTTTAAATGGTTTGTTGTATTTTTCCTTAATTTTATCTACTGTGCCTACAAAGGATTCACAAGAGGCCTCTAGATCATCTGTTTGTAGAACATCAGTCCACTCAATTTGACCTAGTTCTTCCTTAAATGTATTCATGTCTTGTTTCCTTATTCCATGGGAAGGTTTATTAGTGTCTTGGCGATAAGTAAATAGTTTGTTTGTTAATTTTCTTGAAATAAGAGTCATATTGTGATCTGACAAACCAGTAAGAAGATTAAAAGATTTGGTGATTCTCTCAGGCTTATTACTAACAATGAGATCAATTTGTGTTTTTGAGGAGTTTGTGATTCTAGTCGGTCCATCTATTAATTGAGTCATTTCAAATTGATTTGTAAGTGCTTTAAGTTTCTTTCTTGTGTTTTTTTCTGCCCAGTTTAAATTAAAATCACCTAGAACTATACATTCTTTCTTAGTATCTAATTCTTTAAGCAGGTTTTTGAAATGCTCATAAAATATAATGTCAGATGAGGGAGGTCTATATACACCAATCACATTAAATTACATTTGCTGAGACAAGGTGATAGTTACGGCGATACATTCCATGTCATTTGCGCATGCCAGGTCAATCTGTTTACATTTAATGTCATCTTTCACGTAGATGAGCAGTCCACCGCCCCTTCCTTTATTTCTGTCTTTTCTAAAAACATTGTAGCTAGGCATTGTGAAGGACGCTACAGGCGATGATGTGGTCAACCATGTTTCAGATAAACACAGGAAGTCCAGATTTGAGTCGGTGAAAAGTGTTTCAAGTTGTTCGGTTTTTGCTTTAACGCTACGAATGTTCAAATGTCCCCCAAGAAGACCTCTCGGTTTTGCGTGTGGATCCCAGATGATTTTGGAATGTTGGACAGTTTGGAAGTGACCAATGTTAAAGTGTTTTGTGATTGCCGGGTTTCGGGATGAATGTCCCGGTTGATTGGAATTACCTTGGTCCGAGAGTATCACGGCTGGAGGCTGCAGATCGTGCGTGGTGACGGGCCCCAGGTTCAGCTGCACATCGCCGGCCAGGAGAAGGGTTGTCAACAGGTAGGCGAGTAGCTTTCTGTATGTTCGTGAAGCTTTATCTCGCGCTGTGTTCGTTCGTTCCGATGGTGCAGTTGCTCGACCATCACGTAAGATAGTAGAGTAGACGGGTGAATTGGCTCCGTTCATTTAGTGTAGCAGGTTGTATTGCTAAGGCGGTTTCTCGTGAGCTAATCAGCTGATTGATCCCGCAGCAGCAGACCGAGAAGAACAATAGCAGTACAGAGTAGATTAAAAGTACAGATCTCTCTGTAAAGTTATCAGGTATCTGCCTCTGAATGGCCTTGGTGGCTCGGATGAGACCATGGCTTCTCTTTGCTGGTTTGTAGAGTGCAGATGAAAGCAAGACTGAGGATTTGGTCGGCGTGGCTGCGGCTCCTGCCAAGCCACCAGTCAACTCCGCCATCGTCATCTTCAACATTCACTGCTACAACAGGTTGTGTTGAGCACAAAAGCATCTATTTTGGAAGGAAAAGTAGCCTAATGCTTGGCGTAATGCAAACGTTAGCTTACCTTAGCTGTTTGTTTACGTTCGTAATGCAGTGCTGCTATCGCCCATCATCAACACTGACTTGCTTGCATCATGGGAATACGCGGTCAATAATGGACATAATATGGACACAAAAGACTATCAATATTGAACCTTTGTATGGATTTATAAATCCCCAAAAAGATGCATGTTCCGGGATGAATTGATAAGCTCCTGTAAGGGTTACGATGGCACAGAGGACAGCTGATTTGGAACGAAAAACAGCTGTTCGCTTCCACGGGGAAAAAGTAAGGAACTCCGACTTTATTACCGTTCGAAAGTTATTAAAGTATCAACAAACTAAGCAGCTTGCTGTCTCGGCTCACACACTGGGTTTCAGTGAGTACATTGGGATTATTAATGTTGGTTTTAATGGTGTGTTTTTTTAGAACGAGTACTCGAATATTTGCACGGAAAATCTAACGAATATTCGAAGCCTGTAAAATGGTATTTGAGCCAGCCCTAACAGTTACAGTGTTGCCTGTTAAAGTATCTGCCATGGAGTCAAACCCAAAATCCTGTCACCAGAGGCCAACACTATTGGTTTTATAGAGGCTTTGAAAAATGTACTGGCCTAGAACACTTTTGGAAAATGACTTTTTAGTAGACAAGGATAGTTGTTTAATTCATTAAGCCCTTCTATGGCTCAATGCCCCCAATTGAGATTAAGCCTGAATACACAGTTTAGAAAAGGTTACTTGTGATTTAGTTTTTCACTGTGACATGTTTGGATGAGATTGATCAATAAAGGTTTGAGAGGATATACACTTTATCGGGAATATTTCACATTGTCACAATGGTTTCATGAGAAGAGGTCAAACATATTTGATTTGAACTGTATGGGCGAGCGTGTATTATGTATGCAGTGGATTTTAGATCATGGTGCCCCTACCCCCCTACCCCTCTACCCCATAGGTCAGGTGCTTCCTTGCATATCTTTTTCACTTTTTTTGAATTATTTATTTTTCAGTTTTTAAACTACAAGATGCACATGGGGAAGAGTGCCCATTGTCAGGAAATGTGTTTGACAAAAATGCCTTTTTTTTCTGGGGGGGGGGGGGGGGGGGGGCACCTGGCCTGGCCTCTCACTGTTAATAGTCCACCTCCACCAGAAACCATGACTCAGCAGTGTCCACGCACTTCATTTGACTGTGTAGGTGTATATGTCTTTTGATTGACAAGCCAGTGCGCGGAGGCTCATAGTTCAAACATATAGAGCGTAGACAAACGTGGGTTGCATGTGGAATGTGGAAACCTATGTGAGCAGCTCCATACATACAGTACACACAGTCAAGAGCCTGTATCCTGGCAACAGCAGTGGGAAGGGCATTGGTAGGGGTGCCAGACTTCTGTGGGTCTCTCTCTCTCACACACACACACACACACACACACACACACACACAGACAGACAGACACACACACGGTAAAAATTCTGCACTGGGGTTTGAACTGGAATAAGGGCAATTGTATGTCCCAGTGTGTGTGTGTGTGTGTGTGTGTGTGTGTGTGTGTGTGCGTGCGTGCGCGTGTGTGTGTGTGTGTGTGTGTGTGTGCTGCGTGTATAATGTTGGCAGTACAGTATATTCATGAATAGGAAAAGGGAGGCTGAGGATGGGTTGTATGAGGACAGATGGAGAGATTTAGTCCAGACATTTGTTGTCCAGACGCAGCATTTATTGAGGAGACCACGTTTGTCTGAGAATGATTGCAAGACTTAGAAACAATACAATGTGTGCTGCGTATTATACATGGTTTAGCATTACATTTCAGATCACCTGGCCCCAGGCAAAGGGCCATAGGTAAGTGATTTAGTACTTGTTGAAACACACGGGATATACTGTACATTTGCCACATCTTTCGTTATATATTCTGGACTGTGTTGTATGTCATACAACTGTCTCTCCTACCCATTGTTTCTATACTGTCACACTATCCTTAAAAAAGTTTTTAAAAAAAGGAACCATGTGCGAATTCACTACCTTATTTGCATATTCATGATTCCCTGCAAGTAGCAATTAAGAATCACCCAACAGGTGCCAACCCCCACACATACAGTATGTGCAGGTTGCTGCATTAATTTACATATCTGCCATGGCAGAAGTGTAGCAAAAAGGCACATGTGAAAAAACGGCAAATTAAATAGCCCTGTAACAATGCATTATGTAATAAAGCTTCATGTTAAAAACGTTGTCACTTCATGGTAAAATGGTAAAAAAAATGGTAAATGGACTTGTATAGCGCTATATCTCCGTTTATCACAGACCCAAAGCGCTTTACATTGTTTTTTGTACACATTCACCCAGTCACACACACATTCATACACCGATAGCAGCAGCTACCACGCAGGGTAGGCTTAGCACTAGGGTGCTAAGCTAACTAAGCTAACTATCGGGAGCAATTCGGGGTTCAGTGTCTTGCCCAGGGACACTTCGACATGTGGCGGGGAGACGGGGTATCGAACCTCCGACCCTGCACACCAGAGGCGAACTCCCTACCCACTTCGCCACTGCCGCCACTTCATCATGTTATAACACGTCATATCAGCCTAAATTAAATTTGTATTAAATGTATCCGCATTTTAGAATAAGTGATTACATTATACATCATATTATTACATTTAAAAAAATATATTCAAAGTGCAACTTGATGAAAATGAAATGTTCACCATGTTTAACATCTATGATTGAAAGATACGATGAAAAACATTCCTTTTAGTGATCACTCGAGAAGGAGTTGACAAATCCCTGATGCAAAGTCGTAACAATGACAATATCTACAATTCTCTATTTCGTCACATTCTGTTTTCAATTCTACAAAATGTCCAAATGTTTTAAATAAAGCATTGTTTGAGAAAAAAGAAATGCATACCACTGTAAGAGTTTATGGAAAATGTTTTTTTGTGCACGTTTTTTCAAATTCACAATTGCAGATGTGTGTGTATGTGTGTTTTGTGGATGGATGGGTACCCGTGCATGTGTGTGTGTGTTATTTGTGTGTATGTGTTGACGAGCCCATTGCAGCAGAAATACAGGTGTAAACACGCGTATACTCGTCATTTACAGCATTTAACCAATTGTTTCTGCCCATCTGTTTGCAGAGACAGCCAAACATGGTATTAAAGTGTACACATGGACGGATACACACATACACACAGACACACATGCATGCACACATGCAAAGGGTCAGATAAAGATGGCTCCACAAACACCCCTTCCCAAATACACACACAAACACACACACACACACACACACACACACACACACACACACACACACACACACACACACACACACACACACACACACACACACACACACACTTCTTGAAGGGCAGCCAAACCACACAGAAAGGCTGCACACTGGCAACCGGATCAGGGTTTGTGTGAGTGTGTGTGTGTGTGTGTGTGTGTGTGTGTGTGTGTGTGTGTGTGTGTGTGTGTGTGTCATTTTTAGAGAGTGCCAACAACCAAACCAGGGCAAAGCTATTTATATATTGCAGTACGGATGGAGTCTTATCTAGCACCAAGGTCCTCAAGCCCCCCCTCACACACGCACGCACACACACACACACACACACACACACACACACACACACACACACACACACACACACACACACACACACACACACACACACACACACACACACACACACACACACACACACACACACACACACACACACACACACACACACTGCACTTGTGCCACAATATTAACAACACACTATCCCTAGCTAACACACCCTCATGAGTGCACAATGCGAAGGCGTCACATCCAAGTCAAGAGCCCAGTATTTGTGGGTTGTTATTTTCCAGCTCGGTGAGTATTGGGCCACGGTCCAAGCATTGAAATGGGAAAGACGTGAGCTTTCTGGCGAGGGACACACAAAGGCGTATACTGTAATAGTTAACTGTTGGCTAATTAGGCGAGCTGCACAGTGTGATGGCTGTGGTGCAGAGATCACTGCAGCCCATGGCAGGAAGGGGCTGATGTGGTATTTGCTCCTCTTGTCACCTTGTTCTTTATAACACCTCTGGATTGTCAACAACTCTAATGATGCTACAGTTAAATTTACTGTATGGAGATGGATACAGATGGCACACAACTTCAATGAAAGAAGCCTCCTAGCTTGTACTGGTAAGGTGTTGTCTGTACTTGAAATGTACAGTACTACTTTACTATCCAGCACTGCTATTAACATATGGTGGTATTTATGTACATTAGAAATAAGCTGTATTTGGCCATAAGTGTACTCTGCCATGATACTGCGTCTACATTAGGGGATGTCAGTTGTTAGTATTCACACTAATTGGTGATGACAGTTTGTCTGGGAGGCCCTGGCACAGTGTGATCAGCCAGGCATGTGTGCTGCACGCGCCACCCCCTCCCAGCTCCATGTACACACATGAACACACACACACACACACACACACACACACACACACACACACACACACACACACACACACACACACATGTACACACACACGTACATGCACACACACTTACACACACACACACGTACACACACACATGTACAAACAAACACATGTATATACACACACACACAGATACATGTACACACACACACAAACACATGTACAAACAAACACATGTATACATACACACACATAGACAAACACATATACACACACAAACACACACACACTTCTGCGGGTAGGCGTTTCAGCAGCGCCCAGGGTGGCTGTGATGGATGGGCTACGTTGCATGTGTGTGCATGTTGAATTTGCCTAAGATAGGACACTGCAGGCAAACACATTGTCTTGTTCACAAACTGGTTTATTTGAGATTTTGTATATTTTGCTTCCGTTACATGTTCACTTTCAGGCTTTTGTACAAGTATAAATAAAAGGTAATATTACTTAACCATGTCTGTTTGCTTCTGTATATTTCTCCTATACAATCTGTGTCGGCCAGTATCTGAAAAACCATTTCCCAATACTCTGAACCAAAATTCTCAACTTCTAAAGCACGTACATCCACCACACTTTACACAATCATTATAGCACTATTCTGAAGGTTAAACAGAAGGATGTGTTCGTATTTTTTTCAACCCCTCGGGCCGGTTTCACCATCTGGAGGTAAAAAAGGTGGGTGTAAGCCCTACGTCGGACCTACCTACATCCAGCCTAGTGAAACATATTTACAGCTGTTGCACCATCTTAAATTACGACCGGGCGCAGCTACATCCGACTTAGCGATGAGCATCAACGTTCTAAGTGACTTCACATTCCATTCCTACATTATTTTGTCACCGCCAAATTCGAAAAATGCTTTAGATGCTACTGAGCTGAAGTGTTACGTCGTCGACGTATAGACTGTATACAAGCTGCTGCTACGCTATTGTAGTGTTGACAGTTGTGGTGGCAACTGCCTATCCACCCTGCTCCTTGACATAAATAAATCATGCCCTTACATTTAATGCTATCAAAAGACGTGCCCTATCAACACCATTTACAACTGGTTATTTTCATTTTGACATATTTATTTTATTCAATTATTAAAAATACGTTTCACTTATTTGGCCTATTTCTATTCTCCCTGTTTTCAGTTCAATTAGGCCTTTGTTTAAAGTCCAAAGTCATGGTGTTATTAGAAAAAAACCTTGTTAAAAGTAAAATAAATGCATAATGTTCTTAAATCAATGATTAACTGTCTTTAATATTCGTGATATTACACAAAGAGCAACTGGAGAAACTAAATAGGAGAGAGATAGCTCAGCAATTTGTTTTGGTTAGTGAGAGGCGCAGAAACACATTTGGGTGCTTCACTTAGGTTATGTGTACATGATGCTTGTATTCAAAGTTGTCTATAATTGTTCAGACACAGCAATCAAAAAACCTTGATGTTATACATTTTATTTTGGAGGGCAAAACATTGTTTTTTGAATTTAAATGTGCTTTCCTCTCTCCTCTGTCTCCCTTCCTTACAGAATAAGTGAAATGAATTCAAAAATATGTGGTCACCGTCGAACTTCTTCTATGGGGGCTTCCTTAAAAATATTTGTTTTGGTGACTGGTAAACCTTCATAACTTAGCTTGTTTAGAAAGTTGTAGCATCGGTCAGACAAGATGTTCCTTTTGTTTGTTTATTGCAGGTAAATTAGTTGGTCTGTGGTTCTGGAACAGAGATAAGTACCATACATAACTGTTTGAACAGGTTGTTAAATGAGGCATAATTTGAGGCTGTAGCCAGTGGCGGAGCCAGGGGGGGGCCGGGGGTGGCCACGGCCACCCCCCGCAGAATCTCAGCCACCCCATTGGCCACCCCAAGCGCCATATCACAGCCGTCAATAGTTTTGACGGCTGTGGAAAAATGCGGAACCTTTCTTACACCGCTAGTACACTGTCGGACCTTTTAGCCGCACGCACACATCATGTAACAGCTCAAGCCATGCCTGTTACTACCATGGTTACTACCATGGGGTTAATACAGACCTGACGCTTCGACTGGCAAGTAAGCGAACCCTTCCATCTCTACTAGTGCGCTCCGCTCTGCCCCGCCCCCGCCTGAACTATTTCGCTTTCAGCGATTGCAGTGGTTTATGGTTATTCAGCATAAAGTTAAAACACTCGCTCGCCCAAGACTGATGTTAAACCGAAACACAAAAGCCTTACGCGAGCAAAGCAGTGATTCACCCAGTGAAACATGGGGTGAGACTGTGACTGTGGGTAACGGTGTCATCACCTTGGCGGTGAGAAAAGCTCTGTGGCTTAATGGCTAAAATGATAACCGGCCGCCGGGGATCTCATGTCCGCTAACGTTGTTCAGGGGAGGCTTCCGCGATCGGATTGCATTTCACGAGCATGAAAACACAGCCATGTAGGCATTGCGAACTTACAGCGCAACAAGAGGAAATGCCTATAGAGTGAGCCGCCTGACTCCCTCCGTTAGTTTCAGTACAGCCGAAAAAAATACAATCACCACCTAAACATAGTTTAAATAAAGCATCTTGTTTTTATGATCATTAGGGCTTTGATGCAAATTCTGAAGTCTGAACATTTCGGTGGCAGCTGTGGTGCAGTTTTTTTCAGCAACTCACAGACACATGCTTGCCCATAGGCGTAGATTTGGGGAGGTGGGGCGGGGGGAGGGAGCATAGGGGATGTCCCCCCCCCCCCACCCCAATAATCAGAAGAGATATATTTTTCCTCCTCAAAAAGTAAGAAAGCCTATTCCCACAAAAGAGGTAAAAATAACAGTTTAGGGTGTTGAAACATTGATATATCTCCTAATTGTTAATACATATTCCCCTATGATTTCAAAATGTAAGGTGTCATAATAGTTCACACTGCTGCTGTGTCATGAGTAGTTTCCTAAAAAAAATGTTTTGAACAATACGGTAGAGTAAATATTTGAAAGCAATACAGATGCCTGAGAGCCTTACTGCTTTTTATAACATTATATTTACGTCACTGGGAGCCTGTTGTCTTTTCCTTAACAGAAATGTAGACATGTCCACCATAATAATTAAATAGGCTACAGAAGGCATAAATAAGTACAGTAAAATTCACCAGAATGCACAAAATGGTATGTATGAAGTACATTTTTTTCTGGGGGAGTACCCCCAGACCCCCACTTATGTTGAAGCAAAACCGAAGCCTTTGTGCTTGCCACCCAAAAATTATCACTGGCCCCATCCTGGCCACCCCAATGAAAATTTCCTGGCTCCGCCACTGCCTGTAGCTTTCATCAAGTGAAGTATGTTCAGTGTGTGGTGTTAATGTATAACGTGCTAATAGTTGTGCCAAAACGTTCTAATAAACCCCTTTCAGTTGGAGCCAGTGCCTCAACTATCCAATATGTTGTGTTGTTAGTCTTCTATCTAATTTACAAATAGCACATGGGAATGTAATCTATAGCTAGAACTTAGTGTAACTGCTAATAAGAACAATGTGTTACTGAACTTTCTATGTTCTGTGTTGTCACTCTGGCTATTTACGCTGCAGATGCCTTACCGGCTTTACATGTCAACTCATACAGAGTTTGGCAGCTCAAACTTTTGATTTTGATCATTTTACTTAAGTCTGTGCAGTACTGTAGCTGGTATTTGGTTATTCAGCGACTGAGGAGAGGCTCAATGAATGCGAGGATGATAAATCACTCAATAGACGTCGGCTTACTCCTAAACAATCTGTCCCCCTCACTTCTGAAATGATGGCTACGCCCCTGCTCAAGAGTGTGAGGCGGACGTGGAGTAAGAGCTAAGAGGCCACAGGTTTTTATTCTGAAGCCCTGGTGCTGGCTGGCAGCAGGGTTGAGCAACTCTCACCTTCAGCTTCACTGCCCCACTTGGGTTGTTGTGGTGGTTGTGGGTGGAGGTGGAGGATTGCTAGATAAATGGCCTCTGCCTCGCTCCACTCCTCCCACTGCTTGCTCTGCCCATTGTGAGAAGGTCAGAGAGTCAGAGAGGGAGGGGGGAGCGCTCCTCTCCTCTCCTCTCTCTCTCGTTGTCCTAAATAAGGTGTCCTGTTTAGTGTGCTGCATAGAGAGCACTACAGCAGCAGGGCCCTGAACACAACCTTCTCCCCACCAAACAATAAAGCACTCAGCCAGCTAGTGCGCTTAAAGAATGATTACAGTTATTTTCAACTGGGGCATACTTTCTGCTGCATCACTTCATCACTAGCTTGACTGTAGAGCTTTTCATAACCTGACATCATCAGTATGGCTGCTCATGCACAACAATATACAGTATTCTCAACAACTGAATCAGAGAGATGATTTAACATGTCTTCTTGACGAAAAAAAACATTTCCACTGTAGTAATACATCTAAAAGCTGTGCACACATTACAATAGATGACAAGTGATAACGTGTGTGGCCGCCTTACAGAGACACCCATTGGATATTTTCTGTTCTGCTGACTGCTGCATCCAACAGCTCATATGACCTGCTCCTAATGTCCTCCCAAGATGAGAGTTTAACTGACAATTCTTTCATAAAAAACAATACATTGATTTACCTAACAACTCAAACTTAAGGCTACTGTTTCAAATGTCAAAACATGAATTGACCAAAAGCACAAAAAACCTAGAACAAGATGAAATGCTCAACGTAGTTTGAATGTAGGAGTGTTGTTCAAATCAGTAATGACCAACAAGTTGAAACAGTTGAAGATTGCAGCAGCAGCATTCTCTCTCTCTCTCTCTCTCTCACTCTCTCTCTCTCTCTCTCTCTCTCTAGTGTACTTTACTGTCTCTTCTGTGTATTGATACAATGGGGGCACATTTGTGTGTATAGTTTTTTTACTACTGAAAACCACACAGACCATGAAACCGATCTAAACGTGTCTAGTTCATGTACTGTCTGCCTTTCTCTGCTTTGTTTCAGTACCATGCAACCATAGCATCTGCTGTATGACAAATGCCTAAAATGACTGTTAACTGAACAGTGTGGTTCCTAAAAAAGAAAGAGATCATAGCATTAGTTTAGCAAGGAACATGACAACCAACATTGTTTTTGATTGTGTCTTTAATAAAGTCTGAAATCTGTATTGTTTAGTTGCTCTAATCTGAACTTGTGACTGTTAACTGCAATACTCTAGTCAGTAGCTGCCACATCATCACAACTGGATTCTTCCTCTATTAATTCACTTGATGACATTTTCTTAAAATGTATCTAACATAATCTATGCTATAATCTAGCATACAACCATGTTAACACAGATACAACTGAGGAACTGAAGAGTAGTGGTATGCCTTGTACTTTTCAGCTTGTTCCAACAGGGAGGTTTGTTTGGCTATATTACATTAATATGGCAAATTTTACCTATAGAATTTTGTTACAATAGTGCTCTATGATGCATGAAATTGAATCTATCATTAATCTATGATGATCAAGCCAGTTCCTATCAGAGGAAAACCCCCGACCAGAAGGCATTCCATGTGCAATAATAACTGGGTAACACTTTATAATAACTATCCGTTGTAACTTGTTAATAGATCATTAGTAAACTCTTAATTAATGATTATTAACGATTTGTTAAGTGTTTGTTAGCAGTTTGTTAAGGATTTATAACAATGGTAGATAGTTAATAGTTTAATAATTGAATCAGTTCATCTGGGAGGTAATCCGAGATTAACTGATCACGTCACGTTCAAGTCCATGGCATGCACAGTGTGTATTGAGTTTATTTAAAAATATTTGAAAATGGGGCTGCCCTCAGTTGCCCATGCACTGTGTATAGTCTATAGCCTTCAGCCTCGTCGGTATCTCGGATTACCTCCCAGATGAACTGATTCAATTATTAAGCTATTAACTATCTACCATTGTTATAAATCCTTAACAAACTGCTAACAAACACTTAACAAATCATTAATAATCATTAATTCAGAGTTTACTAATGAACTATTAACAAGTTACAACGGATAGTTATTATAAAGTGTTACCAATAACGGTTATTTTTATGATCAAGCGAAGCCACGCCAACACAGCACAGTCAGTGGATGAGGGGAGCTGTACTGTAAAACCCAGAAGCTCCTGATTCAGTGGGTTGACCGTGTGCTGCATTAACAACCTTGAATTATCTGCGACACCCCCGTTAGGATAAAAAGCAGCACCAAGGTGACTTGTAGCAAACTATTGTCAGATGGTCCTGTCTTCTTCTTCTTTTTTACTTCAGCAAAGCGTGAAAGTGAAACGAGCCAGGGAAAATCTCAAAGTCCCTCAGCACTAAATGGAAGATATTACAATGCACACCATACCTGCCTTTTGAATTAAACTCCACTAAGGAGAAGAGGAGGAGCAAAGGGATACACGTTACATACTGTACTAGGGGTTCTCTTAGTCGTTTCATAAGAAGTACATGCAGCGCTATATTAAGGATGTGCGATATTGACAAAACATATATAGAATAAAATCTTGATATCTTTGGGGGATTTTGCAGACGATAATTGACATTTAATAATTAATCATTCATATTTTGCATCCCTTAAAAAATTAATAAAAAAAACAATACATGTTAAAGCCTTGTATTTTACTATCTCACTCTTGTTAGGAGTATAATAGATGATAATTTATATAAGAAAAAACTGGTATTTCTTTATGAACTTAAAACTGTACTGACGCAAGTCGCACAACACATAAATTGTGTTTAGTAACAATATTTATTAATTTATATGAATTTATAAATAGCACCTTAAAGCTATAGTGTGCAACTTTTATGTTATATTATTATGAATGAATCTATGCTAAATTCAAGCCATCGCCAAACAAGTTTACACAAAGTTGATTAAGCCTATCAGCTTCACAAAACTCTGCTGCTCCCAACATTAGCGCAGGAGCTCAGAAAAAATCCCAAGTAGAATATGAGTGACATACTCCATATTGTCATATCACACATAGTCACAAGAACAATCAAGATATTATCGTGGACAACACATATATTGCACACCCTTAGCACTTAGACATGGCACTATGTAGTTTGGCTTATTTGAAGCTAATGTACATAGGTGATTGAAATGTAATGTAGTTAGTAAATGTAGCATATAAGAAAGCCTGCTCATCATGCAGTGCATTGCAAAGCGTCTGTGGGTTCAGTCTGGTAGAGCTTCCACACAGGCTTTTTGTTTATCTCCTCATTTGTTTGTTCGTTTGTTTGTTTGTGCGTTCACTCGGCTCTGCAGCTGAGCTAACAAGGCGCCATTTTGCCCGGGTCGCCCGGCACCGTCCAATTAAAGGGTGTGATCAGCCAGAACGCTTTAATGATGGTTATGGGTGCTGGAGTTGACCGGCTTATACTGAGAGAGAGAGAGATGGAGGGAGAGAGATGGAGGGAGAGAGAAAGAGAGGGATAGAGAGAGAGAGAGGGAGAGAGAGGGGTGGAGGGAGGGAGAGAGAGATAGATGGAGGGAGAGAGAAAGAGAGGGATAGAGAGAGAGGTGGAGGGAGAAAAAAAGAGAGGGATAGAGAGAGAGAGAGAGAGGTGGAGGGAGAAAGAGAGAGAGAGAGAGAGGTGGAGGGAGGGAGAGAGAGAGAGATGGCATGCTGTGAGGTGGTGTCTGCAGCGTATAGTGTGGCTCAGTGGCTCGGCTGCAGACAGCAGACAGGGAAGAATTAGCCTTCCTCTCCTTTTGTCTGGAGGGAAAGACCAGTCAGCTGTGGGAGAGATAATCTATCTATCTATCTATCTATCTATCTATCTATCTATCTATCTATCTATCTATCTATCTATCTATCTATCTATCTATCTATCTATCTATCCATCCATCATTGCAACAAGTGCTAAGCTATGGCATGAATATGTTAGTTAGTAAGTATTTGGTCATAAGTAGATGAATAGAACATTGCACCTGATGATGGCTCTACATAAAGCTTTGGGATCAAATTCATTTTAAAAACGGACACACATGTCAGGGATATCACTCCAATAGCTGTTGAGATATTTAATTAAAAACAACAACACTTCACTTGGCCTACGTGTGCGCTCCCACCAACATTAAAAGCATCATTTTAGAACACTATCAAAGAGAATTCGCACAGTGTTTTAGCATGGTATAGATCACAAGTTCAATTTGGGGGGATCTTTGACACACAAATGTATTCCATTGAGAGTGTTGAATGTGCTGACCTTTGAGGGGACAGAGAGGAAATGGAAGGAAGCTATTATAATAACTGTGTTACGACAGCGCATATCTATAACAGTGAGATATGTTGTATCTACCTTCTGGAATACAAATACCTTGTTCACGTTACTAAGTGGTCTATCAAGAATGTTCACTTGCGCATATTTCTTCAATGCATTGTGTGGCTGGATGGCATTTGCTGCGCATTGCAACCAGGGCCAGAGTGTGACTCATTTTCAGCCCCGGAGTTTCATGCCTCAGACCCACCCACTTTAGTTCACAACAGTCATTATTAATATAATGTAACAACCACCTTAATATGTACCTCTGCAAGAGCGCACTGTTCTCTGCAGCCTTGTAATGCTGTGCATTTTTCTAAAATAGCCTATAATTTCCAATTCAGTGCAAATAAGTGTTGCTTCACAAAATATATTTTTTTACTTTAGAACTAGGCTACAGTAAAATTCACAGCAACTTTCCCTTTTTTAATTGAAAACCGAACTATAAAACATACTGGCTAACATATATTAAACATTAGTATTTAGTAGGAAGTATATGTACAGGTGAAACTCGAAAAATTAGAATATCGTGCAAAAGTTCATTTATTTCAGTAATTCAACTTAAAAGGTGAAACTAATATAGTATATAGACTCATTACATGCAAAGTGAGATATTTCAAGCCTTTATTTGTTATAATTTTGATTATTATGGCTTACAGCTTATGAAAACCCTAAATTAAAATCTCAGAAAAATTGAATATTGCATGAAATCACTTAAAAAGGGATTTTAAATACAGAAATGTCGGCCCTCTATGAAGTATAATCATGCATATTTACTCAGTACTTGGTTTGGGCCCCTTTTGCATGAATTCTTGCCTCAATTCCAATTCATTTCCCATGACATTCTAATAATATGAGTTTCACCTGTACATCTTCAGCAGTGGTGTAAAGAGTACCTGAAATATACTTGAGTAAGAGTAGAGATACTTAACTAGAACAAGTTACACATTTCCTTTTACAATACAAGTTGAGTAAAAGTACAATAGTATCTGATTTTAAAAGTATTTAATGATCTAGAGAGGCACTGGGCAGATCCAATAGTTTCAAACGTTAACAGACACCTGTCTTCAAGTGACTTAACGTTTGTCAATTGAGCGATTCCAGACCCTCTGTACAAATGAAATGAGGTACGATGGTCTGGTAGGACCAGGCTACTTTAACACACGTTCAGCAAACATCAACTTTAGGATGTGTTCATAGTCATCTTAGGGGAAGTAACTACATGTGACCAGCAAGATCGCATATAAACATTACCTTTATTTTTCCTTGAAGGAATCAAAAACAGAAACTAGTCAGTTGTCCATGTGATATCAGTTTATCTTGCTCTAATCAATTCCTTCTGTCCACACATGGTCCCTTCCCTCACATTCCAATCTTTATACTGTCTGACTAAGACAAATGAAGTAGCTATCTTTAAGTTACGCTATTTTTGTCGCCGACAGCTTTTGAAATCACTTTTCAACACCTGTTCTATTACGGAATTTAAGTGTATAGGTTCCAAATCACTGGTCACACGTCCTGTCCCTTCGCTCCCCGCTCGCTGTCACTCCATCATACACGCACTGCTAAATACACACACACAAACACACACACACGCACGTGCACACGCACACACACCATTACAGTTACCTTGGAGCATGTTTATGAAATGCCCTCACGAACACACATGCTTGGATACACACACGCAGCCCACACCTAGCTGTGCGTGGGTGTGTGTGTGTGTGTGTGTGTGTGTGTGTGTGTGTGTGTGTGTGGAGCATGCGACCCTTAGCTCACAGCAGAGGCCAGCGTCTGTTGTGGAGCCCTCTAATGGACGCCCAGCTGGAGTCAGGCACACACAAGGGCAGCCAAGGTCACAGCCACTGCCTCTTAGGACCCCATCATTTGGCAGAGCTCTGCAGCTTGCTGTGCTTGTTTGTGTGTGTGTGTGTGTGTGTGTGTGTGTGTTCTTTCAGTTTATGTGCATTTGCCTCTCTGTGTAATAATGTATAATGGATTTTTCTACAAATCTCTATGGGTGTGTACGTTCCTTGAAAAGACCACGTGGAGACTAGGGCTGCACAATATATATTGAATTTGTAGTGTTATTGTCACATCAACATTCGGGATAAACGTTTCTCAAAGACTGATGAACTGCAATAAATCATATGTTACATGTGACATGATTCACGTTTGAATGTCAATACATTTGGCCAATCAGATGTAGCAACCAAAAAAATGTAAGGGTTGCCAAGGTATGAAGATGTTTTGCATAAAAGATCAACTAATACAGCCCCAAATCAGAAAGAGTTGGGACGATATGTAAAGTGTGAATAAAACAGAATGTGATCATTTTCGAATCCTTTTCGACGTGTGTTCAGTATAAAACAGGTCAAACACATCTTATGTATTTGTTTAAACTGATACTTTATTGTTTTAAACCTGCAGTGTGTAGAATTTTGGGTTTTATTTCCTAGCAGATTTTGTAGAAAGTAATTATAATATCCATAAGTACATTTAATTTAGTGCATAATAGCTGAAAAAAAAAATGTATTATTATTTTTTCCCTTAGAAAGGGTCTCATATATGTCCATATTTCTGCATATTTTGGACCAAGGCCTGGTGCCGCCATCTTGAAAGTGTCATAGTTGGAATGTCATCAGGTGCATTGTTTAAAATTTAGAATTGTTCTTGTCCTTGAAGGCCACTGTAGCTTCTGTTATTATTCGAAAGGGTTGGGGTTACCCAGGGAGTGTTGCATTCTAGAACTTTGTAGAACTTTCTTGATGATGTCACATTACACACTGCACCTTTAAATGTTGTGCCTGCAACACGTTTTCAAAAAAGTTTGGACAGGGGCATGTTTACTTCTGTGTTACATCAGCCTTTCTTTTAACAACAGTTGGGAACTGAGGACATTAATTGCTGATAATTTGAAAGCAAAATTATTTCCCATTCTTGCTTGAAATACAACTTCAGATGATATTTTATGCATCAGAATGCACCAAATTTTTTCAACGGGAGACAGGTATGGACTGCAAACAGGCCAGTCAAACCACACACACACACACACACACACACACACACACACACACACACACACACACACACACACGCGCACAAACACTTGCAGCTAAAATACTACAAAGTATATCATCAGTTTCAAATTGAAATAAAACTACTAATTGTTTTGGCCCAAATATAATACTAAACTAAACTCGGGGCATATCTAAAGGCCAGTCAAAAAGCTATTGCTAATTGCAGGAGTGCTTGTTTCCCTTTGAAGCTCAATCAGTTTGCTTTGTACTCACTCTGCATGGCACCGGGGGAAGAACAAAGAGGCAAACAGTCCATAGCCACCCAAGGCAAACACAAGGAGAAATACAGAAAGTATGAGGCCAAAAGAAATACACAAATATAACAATAGAAAAGTTCTGACTTTTTTTTTTTTATCTTTCCATCACCCATATATCCTTGTCTATCTAGCACCGTGTGTGTGTGTGTGTGTGTGTGTGTGTGTGTGTGTGTGTGTGTGTGTGTGTGTGTGTGCCATATTTTTGTGTGTGCGTGCGTGAGTGTGTGTGTGTGTGTCTGGTGTGGTCCACTGTTTTGATCTGCCATGCAGGCTTGCAGGACTTGAATCGCAGAGCTTCAAATAGAATGCTACAGATGGTCAGAAGATTCTTTTCCTTCAAATCAAACGTGCTGCTTAGAACAGACATGCTGCTGCTTGATTTTATGTGTGTGATGCAAAATTTAAAACTGTTTTGGTTTGGCAGCATGGCGTTTCTGAAGTCAGACACACACACACACACACACACACACACACACACACACACACACACACACACACACACACACACACACACACACACACACACACACACACACACACACACACTTGGTGGTTTATAGGATGGTTTTTAAATGATACAACATTAACAATAACGTATGCCTCCAAGTCAATGCAAGGGCAATTCTTTATGGGCTCATAGCAATGTAAACCACATAGTAGAAGAAAATCAACAGCAGTACAGTATGGTAACTTTGGATAAGCCACACACATTGCACCTTATATTCCCACCTCAATCATTGCATGTCCTGTTTTATTTTGAAATCCGAACATGTCTTGCTGGGGTGGATTTGTATGCTGAAGGCACTGTCCCTTTAATGATCAGTGGACAGCAACGATAGCTCTGTTATCATTAAAGTCTCCTGTATAATGACGTTCAAGTGCATTGGTATGTTCCAACATGTAAACAGGGCACTCGCATAAGAGTGTTAGCTGATTTCAATCTTTACAATAAGGTGTCTAAATAGGCGTGCCAACATTTTGGGATGTTTGTTTGTGAGATGGCATAAGGTGCATTTCATAAGGTGTGTTTGTGCCTTAACAGGAAAACATAAGCAGTGAACACATCTGTTCTAAACATCTGGGCCTGGCACATGCAACTGTCAGTTAATATGCCTGTTATCATTTTATATGTCACATATACATACATACCTGCGTGTGTGTGTGTGTGTGTGTGTGTGTGTGTGTGTGTGTGTGTGTGTGTGTGTGTGTGTGTCAACAGTGTGCTTACAGATGATAGATTTGCTGCATTATTTATTTATTTGCTATTTTTTATATTGAGTATTTGAGTGCACCCTAATTTAGTTTTGATGTCATGTACTAATCTAATACAAGCATATAGCAATAACAGTGAAAGCGTGTGTGTGTGTGTTTAAATGTCCAGGATACATACTGTAATCATTCAAAAGAACACATACTGTACAGTGCATTTACACACAGCCATACCAACACACACTCATGCACATGTCTTGTTATCAAGCAGCGGTGACATCATTTCTTGTTACCTCCAGCTCCTTCCAGATCTAATTGTGTTGATGTGATCCCATGGTAGACTGAAGCTACCATCTGGGTGTGTTTCTCTCACTGTCAGCACTCTCTTCCCTTACAGCCTGTGGGCTCTGAGACCTTCCTGCATGTGTGTGTGTGTGTGTGTGTGTGTGTGTGTGTGTGTGTGTGTGTGTGTGTGTGTGTGTGTGTGTGTGTGTGTGTGTGTCTGTGTGTGTGTGTGTGTGTGTGTTTGTGTGTGTGTGTGTGTGTGTGTGTTCGTCTATGGGCTTTCCGCACAAAACGCACCGAGAGCACATTGTATAACCGGCGAGCTCTGACCAAATAAATCTGTGTGTCTGTGTGTGTGTGTGTGTGTGTGTGTGTGTGTGTGTGTGTGTGTGTGTGTGCGTGTGTGTGTGTGTCCTTTTTCACAGGCTTAGTTTTCCTATCATGTACATGTCTGTATGCGACGGGTGACTGTGTGCTTTGTGTGTTTGCTATAGTCGGTCTGTGTGCCTGTGGGCATCTGTGCATGTGTGTGTACCTGCTCCCTCAACCAGTAATGTATGCATGTCATGTCTGAATCTGTGTGCATGGATTTGACTGTGCGCAGGTCTGTGTGTGTGTGTGTGTGTGTGTGTGTGTGTGTGTGTGTGTGTGTGTGTGTGTGTGTGTGTGTGTGTGTGTGTGTGTGTGTGTGTGTGTGTGTGTGTGTGTGTGTGTGTGTGCCCGACTGCACTGGCATGTGTGGTGTGAGAAAAGTCAACATCATCTTTAAAGTCTGTTTGACGCGGCTCTGTTCTCTCTCTCTCTCTCTGTCCCTCCCTCCCTCTCTCTCTCTCTGTCTCTCTGTCCCTCTCTCTCTCTCTGTCTCTCTGTCTCTCTCTCTCTCATCCAGAGACTGTGTGTATATCTAGTGAGGCAGCTGGCCATGTGAGTAAATGCCAGGCTCACATTGGCTCTGCCCTTTAACAAAGCTCTGTTGGGACCGCAGGGTAGAAGGCCTGTGACACATACGGGTGATTGTCCAACTCTCGGCATTTTTACCACCTACTCAACAATAAACATTAAACACTGAAAAACCCCAAACATTACCAGGGGAAACCATATATAAACATTATCAGAAATATGATTTAATGTGATTACAACGGTAATTTATCAATCCAACAATATGCTGTGGTAGATATGCTGTGCTAAAAAGCTCTCTTGCCAACCATTGTCACCGTCAACCTGCAGCTATACCCAGTGGCGTGCACAGGTAGACCTGAAGTGATGCTGAAGCACCTGCCCTTTTCCCCTGGCCCAATCAAGTGCCCTTTTGAAAAAAATTAAAAAATCTGAAAGTTTGTTTTTTTATTTTTTTTATTTTTTTACAGTGTATGTGTCCCATGCCGACATTATCATCTATAAATGCTCAACGATTAAAAACGTTTGACAATAATGCCCCAATAAATATGCCCCCCCCCCCCTCCTCTTCCTCCGCACACACTTCCTTTGTCAACGTGAACGCGCAGAGTGGACACAAACCACCGGAGGCGCGTTGCCGCAGCTGCTGCACATACACACCTACTCCCCGGCCTGCCCTGCCCCACCAGCGAGGTAACACATACATGAATGGAGTCAAGAGAGTATTGTTTGCCCCCTAAGCCTCAGTTGCCAAGCTATAACTTGCATTTATTTGTCTCTGTTATAAAGTAGCCTCTATCATGCAGAGCCACACAGCTGAGCATAAATTAGCCGACTGTCCTGCTTAACAAGCTAGCCCAACAAAAATAGATATGACGTGATGAACACAACTAATGTCGGCGGAGTTTGTCATTGGTCCAGCATGTGAATCGATCAGTATGCTGAATATTTAGTGTTGTTTAGGTTTACTTTAGGCTATATAATTAACACTTCACTTGCAGTCATTTATTTGCTAAATGACAAACAGGCAATTCCCAATTGCCTGCAGAAAAAGTAGCCTTGTGCCTTGTTGTAATGTAACCAAGCAGTCTTATACATATGGTTGGTCTCTTTTTATTTACAAATTGCAGTATAATGCCTAGAAAGGAGAGGTTAAAAAGGAAAAACAAAAGGAGCTACAGCAGGCAGCCCAGGGGAGCAGCTCTCTGCTCTCCTGGATGAAAGCATCCACCAGCAGCAAGGAGGAAGATGATGAAGATGAAAGGTCAGAGTCAAGACCAGAGTCATGTTAACTGTTCAGGGCCTTTTAAAGCTCAGATTTTAATGTTGAACTGTTCCTCAAATGTTATTGAAATATCTTAAAAGCTGTCCACACATTTTATTTTAACTACGCAAAGTGGGTTGGTGGTACTAAATCAGTCATGAAGCTATATAAGCTGTAGAAGTACCCTTAAAATGATTTGGTCATTCATCGATAGAATATATTGTGCCCTTTTTTTTTGCACTAAGCACCTGCCCCCCGAAATGTCTGTGCACGCCACTGGCTATATAGTGTATATATACACCGTATAGGGTCTGTTCAGTTCTGGGTAGCTCTTTAGAATTTGCACAGCCATACAGGCAGGGTGTCACACATGCATGTGCACGCGCACACACACACGATTCATAGAGGAATAAACTTTTACAATTAATTATCTTTCTTAGTCTGTCTGCGTCACTTCCACGTCCTCCCCTTCACTCTTTAAAACACACACACACACACACACACACACACACACACACACACACACACACACACACACACACACACACACATTTCCTCAGTGTCCCAGTGTCCTTCAGACAGCATCAGTGTAACCTGCTCCCTTCCCCTGGGCCCAGGCCGGTGAGGCAGTAACAGAGACCAGTGAAATGATTGTTTAACCATCTCCACTGCTGGCCCACAGTCAGACACTCAGCTCAGTCATACAGCAGCAACGCCACAGACATCAACTACACTAGAGCTTTGATGGAAAAATATGAAAATGTTACTGCATAGTAAAAGCTTCATTCTCATCTTTTGTATGTTTGGTCTCTCGTTTATGATAACATTGTGCTCACTAACATACTTTTACATTTTATTTTTGTATAGGGAGGATGCAGTTTTACACAGTTCCATTTAAAGAATGTAACTGATATCCTGCACACAGTGTATAGCTTTCGCTCATTTCGCTCAACCTCCATATTTGGGCAACTCAATCAACATACAATCAACATGCAATCCCTTCATTGATCAACATATTAAAAGCATGGTACGATACAGCAACACACATACTGCACTGTATCATCACATTACAAAACACTGTAACCTGTGACCAACGGAGTTAAGCTCAAAATGAGTAAAGGCTTGTTTTGATTTTACCCAGTTTTTAACCTTTGTTGTGATTGTGAACATCTTTATAATTTGATTTCAACGGGTAACATGTTCCAGACTTGACAGCCCCTTATGGAGAAAGCTGACAATATACAATGTGGTACTTTACAGTGACCATTCACCACACTCATAGTTACTCTTTTACTGTCTTTTCTTTGTATATGTCTGAAGAGAGGCTCTGGGGCTAAAAACTATCTAAAAATACTGTTCCAAGTTGAAGGCCTACTTTCAAAATGTTGCAAGTGTAAAATAGTACAAGCAACAAAACTGATTGTGTTGATTCTACAGTAAATACCCCTTTAATAATGACCGAAAGGAGACCAGCTGAACATTCCACTTTTATAAACTATTGCATGTTGAGAAACCTCAAGTCTTACCAAAGCGGAGCTAACCAGCTTCCATTAGCTCACCTAAGGCTGCTGAAGGAAAGAACTCCCTTATCCAAGAGGATTGACTGAAAACTTGCCTAGGGCTGCAATTAAAAATATATATTTATATATATATTTTTAGAAGGATTGGGTTATGAAGAAGAGTGACACTTTAAGCCAGCTAAGGATTTTCAAAAAGTAGGTGTTTTTTTTCTTTTTCTTGGGGTGTAAAGAGGACTGTCACCAAATGCCTTACTTTATGGAAAGGGCTTTTTAAGGAGCAGCGTCACACATTTGACTCACATAGATTCCCCATTGTCTTACCACAAAGACTATGAGCTCTTATAGCAAAACTGAAAGCATCACTTGATTTTAAAAAGCTCACTTATCATGCACATTGCACTTTTTCATGGTTTTTCAACATTAATATGGGTCTGAGAGTATGAATAGAGACTACCAAAGTATGAGAAAAAAACAACCCTCTCTCTTTTTTTCCACCTCCACTTCTGTAGAAAACCGGTGTTCGAAAACTGCAGTCTGATTTCTCTTCCCCTTATGACATCATACGGGGAAGAGGTAGATTCAGGGTCAATCAGAGCAGACTGGGCTTTTTTGTAAGGCGGGGCTTAAAGAGACAGGCTCTAAATCGAAGCGTTTCAGACAGAGGCTGAAAAGATGGGATTCAACAATGGCATTGTGAGAAAAGGCTGTTTTGGACACTACACCATTAAAAGAGATTGTAGGAGAAACCCCAACATGTTACTTTAAGCCTAAAAGTAAGCATAATATGTAACCTTTAAAGTTAAATACCTTAAAATGGATTTTTCTTTCAAAGACAGTCAAATAGAGGTGCCCTTATTAGGAGTATATGCAGGAGAGAAGAGAGCCATGAATAGTGGTAAAATGAATCACACAAAGGTGGCATTGGAATATGCCAGTGACGCCAGAACACATCGACAGAGAGCAGAGGGGGGCGAATGACATGTATGAAAAGAGAAAAGGATGAGTGAGATGAAAGATGGAGGAGAGAGAGAGGGGAAAGCTGTTAATTCGGTAGCCCAGGCAGCAGGCGTGGAGGAAGGGATTTGGAGTGAAGCTCTGGTCCAGATCCCTGCCTGTTAGACTGACACAGCAACAACCCTGCCACCGGCCTAATCCCCCAAATCAGCCCTCCACCACGGGGGAGAGACACAGGCACAAGCATGGAGCGGAGGGGAGGATTGTGTTTTGGGGGGGAATCAAATGACTGGAGAGGAGGGAGAGAGGGATGAAAGGATACTGTAGTAGGGAGGGTTTAGAGTGGGAGAAACAGATGGATGGACTGGGAAAGGAAAATAGAAAAGATAGAGAGAAATAAAGGAAAGATAAAGGATGGACAGATGAGAGGTGAGCATTGTGTGTATAAACTGTTAAAATGAAGACTTAAAAACTCTGCCCAAAATATGATTTTTCGGTAAAGTAAACAATTCTTTTTTTATTTTGTTGTAAACTAGGTTAAAGTGTCACCGTATATCTTTAACTATCCTAATCCATAACTATCTTTATTATGTTTCTTGTGTAAGGTACGTCTTATTTCATAAATAAGGTGGCAAAACTTTAAAATGCAGGCCAAGTTCCTGTGTGTTTGCTTCGCGAAAAGAACGGGGGTCTCAAACGCAAATCTGCAGGGGTCTTCATCCACACTGTCACATTAGTTTAAAATAGTTGCCTTGAAATTTGCGAAATTGTGACAGGTTTTTCACATAGTAGAATCCAGTGGACGCATGCTTGAGGAGAAGCTATGGAGGCAAACATGAAAAGAATAAAGACAGGAGAGGGAAAACAACAGAGGGCCAAATTGGCGGATAGGAATGGGGAAAAGGGCGAGAGAGGGAGCATGGGGGTGAGGGACGCCAGGAGCCAATGAACGAAAGAGTGTGAGAGAGGCAGAGAGAGAGAGAGAGAGAGAGAGAGAGAGATGGGTGCTTTGTGCTGGTGGTTCAGCTCCATCCAACAGTGAGTCTTTCTGGCGCTAATGAGTGGGGCTGCTCTCTCTCTCTCGTGTGTGTGTGTCCTTATAAAGAGCTGGAAAGAGAGAGAGAGAGAGTGTGTGTGTGTGTGTGTGTGTGTGTGTGTGTGTGTGTGTGTGTGTGTGTGTGTGTGTGTGTGTGTGTTAGAGGCTGTGAGGGTGCGGAGGTGGGACGGGGGGGATTAGTATGATTGAATGCCCCCCCTCCCTCTTTCATCTGCTATCTGTCAGGGTCAGTGAACATACAGAGGATTTCCAAGCCCACCACAGTATGCACAGAGGCGGACTCACCACTAGGCAAAGGTAGGCAATTGCCTTGGGCCCCAAGCTACCAGGGGGCCTCATAAAACACCTCATAAACCTGTGGTAAATGTACTGTAGTTCTTCTGATGTTTTATTTTATTTTACTTTCTTTTATGTCTATCCATAAGTTAAAATGACATAAGAACGCTTGATTCATGAGTTAATTCAAGAGTTTATTCGTTAGTGCAATTGTATACTCATTTGTTGTTTGAAGACAAATAGAATAGATATTGTCTTCGTACTTAAAGTAAGAAGATAAAACATTAAATGCAAAAATGATACACAATTCTTGAATGCAAATGTACGATTTGAATTCAGTCTTGTAGTAATGTGGTGGCTCTCTTGCCTATGTTTGCCTTAGGCCCCAAAATGAATAAATCCGCCCCTGAGCATAGCCTGCCCCTCACCTCCCCGTCACTCTCTATCTTTCTCCCCGCAGTACATGCACCGCCTCTGGGCAGCTCTTACAGTGAGGCTGGCATTGCTGCCAACATCCAAGGACCCAGGAGGTTGTGGCCTAAGGTAACCCATCACCCCCCTCCCTCTCCTTGGTCCTATTAACACCTCCTGAGGTAAAAACCAGGGACTCGCTGTTGTTGTTTTCCTCACCGACCGCCCCCCCCTTCGACCCTCTCTCTTATTCTTCCCAAAGGCTCTCTCCACCTAAAAACGGGTCTGCCATTGATCGTTAAAGGGTGTGAAAGAGCAATCGATAAGGCTTTCCTGGTGTGCAGGGAAACTATAGAGCCAAAATGGAGAAAGCAGGAGGGTTTTAAATTGTTCGTATGGCGCTTGAGGAGGCGTGGGGTGGACATTTATGTACATTGGCACCATGAAAAATAGAGGAAAAAATGAGAAGAAAGAAGTCCTATGTTGTGGAAAAGTATCCAGAATGACTTCGCAAACACTACAGTTGCACACACAGACACACTGCTCCCTCCCACCCCCCGATGAGGGCCCTCTTTAAAAATTCATTCAGTCAATAATGACCCTTCGCCCTCCGAGTCTCTCCTAGGAGCTAGCATAGCCTGCCTCCTCCCACACAGCCTCTCTCTTTCTCTTCTCCTTCACTCTCTCCATCCCTCCCTCTTTCCTCAGCCACACATAACACACACACACAGACTATCTCACAAGCAGGCACATACACACACCTTGTCCTGCCTGCTATAAAGCCAGGCAATCCACACTTTTGATGGGGCTATATCATCGGCATTAGTTATGCTTGTGCATTAGCCTAAAATCACTACACTTTGTTCACACTATACCTGATTGCAGCAGTTACATATTTAATGGTCAACTGTGGTGACAATTTCTTATTTTCTTAATTTTTTTTTTTACTTTTATTTGTGGTTTTACAGTTTTTTTTATATACAGACCAAAAAAAACAGAATAAGTAAACACATACAATCAACCCGGTATCACGCCGAGGCGTGAGATAGACACGCATGGACCGGCGGGTCTATTACACGCCTTGCCTGACCAGGGCGTGTGAGTTACACGCGCACCTCCCGCCCGTCTAAATGAACGGAGGAATAGCACCAACAGGGGCCGACATGTTCTCCCAGCATTTCAATACTATCCAGCTGCAGCCCCGCAGACAAACACCCTGGCGTGGGTGGTTAGGGTTAGGGCAAGGGGACAGGGACAGGGAGAGGTTAGAATATAGAACATTGACGGAACACCGCGGCGGCCATCTTGACGACGGGAGGTGCGCGTGTACATTGTCGGAACACCGCGGCGGCCATCTTGACTACGGGAGGTGCGCGTGTAACTCACACGCCCTGGTCAGGCAAGGCGTGTAATAGACCCGCCACCGCCCCCCCCCCCCCCCCCTCCCTCACAGAAACAAACAAGAAATACAAAAAAAAGTGAAATAAATAACTAAGACAAAATGATTAAGAAAATAAGCTATAAATACACAAGAAACAAAAGAAAGCTAAAACTAAAATAAAACTGGGGCAAACCTCACACATTTCTTCAAATGACACAAGAGTGATTCCACCAGTGGCTCAAGAAATTAACAATGCTATCTGGTGGCAAGGCTAGTAGAGATAAGCATCCCAGTACACACAATGATTGGGACTCCAGTCAGCCATGTTGTCTGCTCTGCCCTGAGATGGCTTCCATTTATTTGATAACTCATACCGCCAGATCTTTAGCATCATCTTGGACCGGACCAAAACCAAAGAATTTGGGGGGGGGGGGGGAATATTGGATAGGTGGTAGCTTAGAGCATCCCCTTCATAGCTGTATGTCGTTGAGTTATACTAAGTGCCATGTTTGAGCAGCATTTGGTGGTTATAGAGACCACAACTTATTTTGTTCCCCACTCAAGATAATAAGAAAATCAACATTTCAATGGACAAAAAGTGCATTCATACTCAGTAGCAAATCAATCTTACCTTGTATAAATTAATCACAGGACATGGCCTTGGAATTAAATATAAATAAAAAATCATTATAACTAGTACAAATACACAATATACACACCAGGTACTTTATAATGGAATTTCAGTCGGGTGAGAAGGTTACACAACGACAGCAAACCTCCTGGAGAACACATCCTCTGTTGCCACTCCAAGCTCACCTGGGTGGTCCTCCTAAGACAAGGTTGTCGAAAGATGTATTGTACATATTGTAAAGCCTATTTGATATTTGTAATATTAAGCTATATAATTCATATATATGAATACATCTTGTGGGTAGGATAGTCAGGGTCAGCTTGGCAAATAACCACCTCCTCCTACATTCTGCCAATGGATTGCTCCACTGGCAGGCACGCATTCCAACCAAACATTAGGTAGCAGGGAGTGTGGACTGTGAATGCATGAGCAGCGCTCTAATAGGCCTGGATGAGCTCTGGTGCACCCACCTGGCCCATTCCCCCTCATGCTATGTTGCTAGCATATTCAGTAATGTCTGCTTGAACCTCTCACAGGCTCCATTGCCCGGGAAATGATATGCAGTTGTCCTTGTTTTTTTCCCCCGAAAGTCAAAGTACTGACAAAGTACTAATTATTTTTATCAAGGCAGACTCGGATATGAGTACCTTGCTGAATATGTTCTGGGCATCCGATTGGTTGGAAAACATATTTGAATATTACATATTTGCTGTTGTTGAAACTGTCTCGTCTCCTGTGGGTATCAATCATATAAAAGGGAGTGAATCTGTGATAATAGTGAATTTATGTGAGTCAGCTGGTCTACTTAATGTAAGAAATTGGTGTTCAATGGTGCATGGAAAATTAACCGGGAGGTGGGGGGGGATACCTTGTCTGACGAACACATTGTTCATAGAAATCTGTCAAGGTTGGCATACTGCTCTTTGTGGCCAATAGAAACGCTGTGTAAAAATCAACAGTCTACACCAAGAGAGGCTACAGAAGTACTGCAGCCGATTCTCAATGGCTCTCATAAGATAGATTGCCTCCTCCCTCCACTTCCTCTGTCAGTATTTGAAAGGTAAACCCCTGCATGGCCTCACATCAGTCGATGCAGGTGTGGCCTGGGGTGCTTTTGGCCATTGGAGAAATCCTTGAGAACACAAAGCCATTAAAAACTGTCCTACATGTTCTGGGAGTTAGTTAATATTAAAAGATAATTGGCAAGTTGTACTGCCCGGCGTTTCTTTACTGCTATTCATTTGGCTGGTTAATTACAGGTGGATAAGTGTCACTTTCTCACATCTCACACGTCACTGTTGCAATGTTTCATTCCATTTTAAAGGGATATTCAGGGTTTTTTCTCTTTGTGAATATCCCTGTTAACGGAAAGGACAAGGTATGGCAGACTCATAATGGACATAATTCACTGAAATGTATTGAAGTAGATTCATGAATGAAATGTTTGGCTCCCTTTAAGAGGGGTAACGGGGGAGACGGGGCACCAGGTGTAGTTAAAAGGTGGATGTATGACGTGTGTTGGAACATGTTTGTGAATAATCGGCCACAGAGGTGTGCAGCCCAATGAAGTGGTGGGCTGGACTTCTTCCTTTAACTCCTACAGAACAGTGCAAACAGTGTTGCCATATTTTGCTGTCGCAGTGGATGCCATCAAGTTGCACACTGACATTATTTGATTCTCGTGTTAATCAATTTGAAGAAACTGCAGTCTGAATTTTCAAAAGCAGCTGTCCAAACTATATATATTCATTCCCCGTATGGGTATACGATAAATATTAGAAAGTTCTCTTACCATGTGACACCAAGCTTACTGCATACGAGCACTGCTAGCCCGACTGCTTCTGAAGGCCCAAGGGTAGGGGTTCCATGTCTGTTCTCCAGGGGCGGCTGCATGTCCTAAGAAAGAATCAAGAGATGGTCAGTAAATGATTGTGTAATTCACTTAAAATCACCTAAGGTTAGTCCTATCCACAGCCATTCTGAAAACTCTGTAGTTAAGAAAATCAACACGCTTTGTTTGGCAGTTTTAGAAAAAAAAGTGTCTTACTTCATTTCCAAAAGCTATAAGTAGTAGAGGAACTGAACTTAACCATCACCACACAACCCCTATGTCATAGATCTTTCTCACAACCCCTATGAGAAAGATCTATCTACTGAGGAAAGCCATGAGAAGTGGCTTAAAGTATAAAGCATGTGGCTATTATATTATACAGATTATCCACAGAGATTTCTCCTGTCAAAAAACAAAACAGGTAGAAATGCACTCATCTCTTTGCGATGCAATATTGAATATTTAATCATTTTCCCATCTAAATTTTTTAGGATTGTCTTAGGCAGAGCTGTCATTAAAATCCCTACATATATTTTTTTAATCATTTGAAATATGTTTATAACTTGATTTTTATTTTTTTAAATTCATAAAATATTTTCTGAAATATTACAATTCTCACAAGCCTTCTACAAGCCCCCGTAACACCGAGCCAAAAAGCGTATGGGAATGCTGACCTGAAACACTGCGTTCACCTTTGACTCCACCTGTGTCTGTTCCCATTACCACCAGTTGTGGTTTAAGAAGAGCTCCCTAGTGGCACCCTGTTCCCCTTGCTCTCAGCAGGGCACTGCTTCTCTTCTGCATCCCTCCCTCCCTCCATTCATCCATCATGAGTAGGCTGCTAAATGGAGCAAAGCGCCTCGCCTCCGACCCC
Source organism: Ammodytes marinus (assembly GCF_949987685.1). Lineage (NCBI taxonomy): Eukaryota > Metazoa > Chordata > Actinopteri > Uranoscopiformes > Ammodytidae > Ammodytes > Ammodytes marinus. Next base: position 25,310,281 of record NC_137219.1, read on the forward strand.
TTTCAATGAGCCATGGGGTCTTCCAGCAGTGCCATGCTCCGGTGGTCCCAAAGGGGAGCCATTTGTTAGCGACCAGCTCGCATCGCTAATGTCCCATAGCATTCAGGCAGCATTAAACCTCTGGACATCCTGCCATCTAGACCTCTCTCTTTCCATCTTTCCCTCTACATCATTTTTCTCTCCAAATCCATTCATTTTATCACACCATTTTGGTGCACATGAGAAGGAGGGTCCAGGTAGAAAAAACATAATGTGACAATGATATTCAAACTAATTTTTCATAACTCAATATGCATGTCATCTGATAACTGGAAGCCGAAATATATGAGAACATTTATTTCATAATTTTTTTTATGTTTGTTAGTATGATACCCACCTCACTTTTTATAGAGCATGTCCTCAGTATCTGCAATATCAGCTGTAAGGAGTTAATCAACTAGCAAACAAAGGGACGCCCTTAGCTCAGTCGGTAGGGCGTCCCCCACATTGGCCTCGGCCAGCAGCAGACCCGGGTTCGATTCCAGCCCACGGTCGTTCTCTGCATGTCACTCCCCTCTCTGCCCCATTTCTGTCTCTACACTATTAATAAAGCATAAAAATGCCCAAAAAAATATCTTAAAAAAAAAAATAAATAAAAATAAGCAAACAAATACCTTTGTTGTGAAGTTCAAGTAATTTGTAGCACTGTATATGTGAATTTCACTGAATTTGTTGTATTGAAATATTGTACTTTGAAAACTATGTATTTGATGAATGATTAACCCATCCGTTCGAAATTTCCAGTAAGCTACTTTTAGGTGCGTACTTTCAAGCGACCTGATTTAAAAGGTCCAATATGTGAGTTAACGTTTGTCAATTGAGCGATTCCAGACCTTCTGTACAAATGAAATGAAGTACGATGGTCTGGTAGGTCCACCATTGTTACATTTGAAATGAGATATTCAGTTGCTCAGAGAATGTATTTGTTTCCATACGCTAACACCAAATATATAACATTTTAATATCTATATTTTCCATCTCTGTTAGGCCCTTTAATGTTGTACATTTTGACCTTTACATATTTTCCTCCACTGTCAGCAGACTGTAACATCTTGATCCTTCATCTCATCGCTCCAAAACCCCTGAACCATCCGTGCATCTCTGTCAGCCCCTGAATACCTCAGTCCCCCCATCTACCACCTGTCCATCCCATCAACACGTCACACTGCTTTACCATCTCTCCTGCCACCCATCCATCCATCCATCCATGTCTTCCTCTATCCATCAGTGCATTTAGTTTTCCCTATATGCCTTTCGCACTCCTGCGCCCCTCTGTCAATTATCCCAGCCCTCCCTTCCCATTTTTCCTCAGTCAATCCATCTCTGCTACCCTCCTTCCATCCCTCGTTTTACACATGCATGCATCCTTTCTTCCTGTCACTTTCTCTCCAACTCTATGAGAAATGTCTGATTATTGAATGTTCCATTAGTTAAAGGAACAGGTCAACATTTCTTGGAAATAAGCTTATTTTTCTTTTCTTTCCCCAGAGAGTGAGATGACAAGATGGCTATCAGATATACAGGGCTGCTTGCAGGACATGATGAGCCTAGCTTAGCATAAAGAATCAAAACAGATGGAAACAGCTAGCCTGGCTCTATCCAAAGTGAAAAATAAGCTGGCTGATTACAAGTTGCTGATGTTCAGATGTTTACCCCGAGTAAAAGTAGCAGTAGAAATACTAAGTTTCAGGTAAAGGTCTATTCAAAATGTATCCTTCATAATAAAACATTGGTCCTGACTGCAGCTCCATGCTTATCACACAAACACGAGATTGATATCAATCTTCTCATCTCACTCTCAAGTGAAAATGTTGAATTAAGTCTTTATTATTGCTCTGATATTTTCATCTCCATTACTTGATGAAGCATTTGATTCCTTCTCATGTTCCTGTTTCTTTTTTTATTATTAACTGGCTGGTATGTTATAGTGTTAAGGTTATATTGATACCAACAATCGGATGTAGATTCATTTGTCATGAGAGTCCTCTGAAAAGCATAATGACAAATATTGCTCATGCGTAGTCTACCAGTCCACATACTGTACAAAATGTCTTGAGCACTTGAACTGGGTTCAGTTTGAAAAAAAGAAAACTCCCTGTGAGGAACAATCAGTCCCACCCAAACACAATTATTCGACAAGCACACAATCAAGCCGTCTCCAATGCAGCACCTGGATTCTCCCCTGAATCCCTCCACGCACGGCGCAGTGAGAGAGGGAAAAACAAACAGTCAGCCACATCAGTCTGCAATCCAATCCTCCATTGTAATCCCCTAGGTTTTAATCAAGGCATATAATTACTACTTAGAATACAGCACTAGCACTCATGCCGTAAATTATGATTGCGGTAGAGAAATTGCGATTATTTTCTATCCCACCCTTTCTTGGCCCGAAATTCATTATATCTACTTAAAGCCCTCAGCAGCGGCACGACATCCCCCTTAAGTCAGGCCATTCTGTAACCCTTGTTCCACAGGTGTCCGAGACACTTCTTTAACAAATGTACCTCTGGCAGCACCTCGCAGGGTGAACACATAGCGGCGGATGAATGTGGCAATCAGTGCTTGGTGGGAGAGTCATAGAGGCTGATTGCACGGTGGGAGCCACAGAGCAGACTCTCTCCACGCTATAGGAATAACAAGCTCCATCGCCCACAGTGTGAAACAACAGACTGCTAATTGGAATCAGCACGCCCTCTTCCCTGAGCCTATTCTAATATCTGCCGGATGCCTGATTTCCTGCTATATAGGTAAGGTACTGGGGGTGTGTGCTGCTGTGGCTGCTGCAGCTGCTGTCTGCATATGACGCATATCTCTGTATAGTGGAGCTTTATATTAATGACGCGTTGGTGCTGGAACGCCCCTTTGTGAAAAGAACAATGTGAACTAATCCAATCAATTATACAATGTGATGAATGTAACCTTGGTATATCCTCCACACCGGAACCTTAACATCACACACCTCTAACTCACAGTAGGAGACTATGCCTGTTGGCACCATACACTTAGCTGGATTGCATTGCAAAGCAATGATTATGTTTATAGCCCTCAGTTCTTTTACAACTTCCACCTCAGTCTCTGTGGTTATAAGTTTAGTTTCCCTCAATGTGTTCCTGGTTGTACTTTTAGATATTGGCTTTATTTGACTGTTCACTGATCCCATTCAGACATGATGGAGATGTGCTTAATGACTGCCGGTGCTGACCGGACCTTTCCCGCTGTTGCTGATGAAGAAATAGAAAAGTTGAACTGTCCTATCTATGTGTTTGCTTCACACTTCCAACTAACACTTTTTCATGTATCTTACATGTTATTTTGTATTGTATCTTGTACAGCACTTTGGTCAACTGATGTTGTTTTTAAATGTGCTATAGAAATCATTTTGACTTTGACTTTGACATAGATAAACAGCCAGACAAACTCCTTTTCAGAAGAGCCAGGAAGTGAGCGTACTCACTCCTTTATTGAACGCTATCACCACAGGGAAGTCATGACGACACAGTTTAATGGTGTAAAACTGAGAAAGAAAATAAAAGGTAACTAAATAGACTGCTATCCAAATAACAGGTAAGTATGAATGGTTTGAAACATTAGCATTGTATGCAAACAAGTAGCGGGTTAATAGCCTATATCAATTGCAACATAAGGTAAGTAGCCTACTGTCTATTAATCTAGCATACACTTACAGGCTATGACAAATGATACCTTTTAAAACATACAAACTCAATGTCATTTCAATAAAGATTCATTAATATGAAATGTTAAACATGTAAAGAAAGTGAAATGCTTACAGCCATTGCTTTCTGAGGGATACACATGAAGGATAACTTTGGATTGAACTTCAGGTAACAGGTAGAAGCAGCCATGCTCCTGTCACTGCCAACAGGTGTTCAACCATCTACTTCCTGGTTACTATATAGTTTTTGTTTCAAAATAAAAGCTGCTCAATCATTTATTTACAACACCATAAAAAACTATAACTTTTTTTCTCTCTTTCAAACATATAAAGGCAGAAAAAAAGTTCTATTCAGTGGTATTTGGTCAGTGTTAAATGCTGCAGGGAGGAATACTAGTTCCCTTGGCATCTCATTTGACATTGTGGTTATTAGCACATATCATTGTTTGTGACTGCAAAATAGAATTCATATTAAAAATGTGGCTTGTTTCAGAAAAACTATGGATATTGGACAATTTGGTCAAATGTTCAAAGGAAAACAAATTGAAATGGTCAAAGTCAATGTTTTTAGATGATATATTACATTTAGGTTTAAATTTGATTTAGTCAACAAAACCCATGAAAAGAACACAACCAGCAATGTGTTAGTCCATCTTTTAATATGACTTCCCTGGCCGATGGTCTGCACTCAGCTCTTAGACCATTTTTACCTTTTGAAGAATAGCCACCAAATAGTACATCCTCATTTTAAGAAGGCACAGTAATGTCCTGAAGACAATTCCCCCTGTCATCTTTAGAAACTGTTACTCCACTGGGAGCAAAATTGTTTGCAATCTCTCAATTATAGATAAATACACACGCCAAGGGCCATTTGGTTTTTTTTGGACAACAATGGAGCGCACAGAAGGAAGATAAGTCAGACTTACAGTATACAGAGTATCACTACACTGAGTCTTTGTGATGAGGTAATGAGTTGGTTCATTGACCTGGACATGAACTTTAGGCTCTCCCATGACAGTGCTGTCTCTACTGGCACTAGAAGTCAGCACTGGACATTGTCTAGAAACTGTCCAATTCAATCATTGTTCCCAAGGAGAATGAGCTGACTTTACTGTGGAAAGATGTCTTGTTGATGTTGTGAGTTAGCCTAGCAGGCAAGGAAATTAATTAATTTTGGCTGAGTGGAACCTTGGGCATACGGAATATCTATCTATCTACTTTCAAGCACTGCACCCTTTCCCTCTGGCGTTGATTCTTCAAATAAAGAAGCACATTATACATCTTTCTACCATGTTCTCACATTCAAGGGGGTTAACTCTTGGCAGCGGTTTACATTTTATAAATATGCCACCCAGAGCCTACACTGACCTTGATTTCCATGTTGGTTACAGCAGCTTAGAGAACCTTCTGTTGCTGCACTGCAAACAGAAAGACTGATGTATTCCCTCTTAACTAATGCACACAGCCCACCACACATTCACACTGGGGCGCTACTCACACTATAACATCCATACTTATGCAAGGCTCACAGATGTGTGCATATATGTGGACATGCTTTTTTGCGCCTACACATGCAAAACACAAGACATGCATGTACAGACATGTAAGCAGTCATACGTGATATACATATATCATATATATACGTCATGTACCTCACCTACATACACTTACTGATACCTCATGCAGAAACTGCACAGGGAAGACTTGTCCTCACGTCAGACATTGTTATGTAGATGTGTAGGCATTACATGTAACATTACAAGTGGGAGGACCACAGGCTCTGGACATTCTGACAGTGTAATCTGGCAATCAAATACACACCTGCTAGTTCACGCAAACACATACGTAACCGACAAATAGATGAACACACACGTCTTAACACACTATCACTCATACACAAGATTATTTTGACGCCCATCAAATCATGAGACTTTCTTCTTTAGGGGGTGGAGAGGACATAAATAATGCAAAGCTGTATTGAGAAACAAAGGAATCGGGTGACAGTGTTGTTTTGTAATACAGAACATCATCCCAATAGAGAATTTGAATGACCAGCCTGTGGAGAGGAATATGAGATATAGTGCGTGTGTGTCTTAGATCACTCTCGTGCAGCTTCGTGCAGCTTCGTGCAGCGGATGAGGGTGATAAATGACCAGATTTGACAATGGTGGGTGTTACCGCTATCATCCATATCTCAATAGCTTAACAAGGGTTATCATGTGCTGCTGCTGTGCTGAGACAATTATTGTAGGGGTGGGGGTGGTGTTGCACAGTGTGTGTGTGTGTGTGTGTGTGTGTGTGTGTATGTGTTTGTGTATTGTTTGTTTTTTTGTATATGTTCAAGTATGTGTGAAATTTTGCATTCGCACGTGTGTGTGTGTGTCACGCTCCAGCTGCCAATGCAGAGGATCAAAGGAGTATTGCCTCTATCTCTGTGTGCGTGTGTGTGTGTGTGTGTGTGTGTGTGTGTGTGTGTGTGTGTGTGTGGTTGCGTTCGTGTGTGCGAGAGAGAAAGAGAGAGAGTGTGTAGAGTGGGACTGTATAGCCCCTCCCCTCCACCTAACGAACCATTACAATCCTATTGATTTCTCATCAAAGCCCCGGGGCTATAAATACAGCCTGTTGCCAGTGAGCCAGAGGAGACGCGTGCCATCCCACCTGAGGAGCAAAGACTCGAACTCTGCATGTGTCACAGTGCACACCTACATGGCTATATATAATATCAACACACACACCTGACGCACATACATACATACCTGTGGGCACACGCCACTCTCAAACACAAACACACAGTCCACCCTTTGTATGATGTGTGACTGAGCGCATGTACATTCCTTCCTTTTTTTTCCCATTGCCCACCACCCCCCCCCCCACCCCTTTTTAATTAAAGCATGCAGTGAGTGTGAAATGAACTCTCTCCTACACCAGGCCTGACAGCTCTGAGTGGGAGGAGGGAGAATCACACGCCTTTGTCTCTGCGCGTAATTAGAGAGATGGAGAGAAAGAGAGGGGGAAGAGAGAGAGAGAGAGAGAGAGAGAGAGAGAGAGAGAAAGAAGAACAGCCGGTCCAGCAACACCATGAGGAACCAGCAGCGAGACGGAGGAGATAAAAGGAAGACAGGACAGAGAGAAAGAGAGAAAGAGAGGATGGGAGGAGGAAGAGAACGTATGATAGAGAGGGGGAATAATGGGAAGATACACTGTAAAAAAAACAAAGGTGAAAAGTGAAAAATATTATTTTCAGGTGCGTAACATTTTCATATGAATGAATGTTGGTTACATTCAAGCCATCGCCAAACGACTTGACACAGAGTTGATCAAGCCTATGAGCTCCACAAAACTCTCTCTGTATTTCTCAGTATGGCAGCGGTTACAAACTGGTGTCCCCCCCCCCCCCCCGACATTAATAAGCGCCCCAAAAAAAATTCAGTTGTTGATTCCACTGCTTGCTAAAGACCTGGACATACAGAAAAAGGAATAAAATCCATTCACGATCACCGAAGGTTACCTCGAACATATGCACTGACAGTGTTGTACTTACAATTCTGGGGAGCCTGTTCTTTGCCCAAATCAAACACACGCTGGATGTCCTCTTAACCCATCATTTCAAGGCTTGCCACCTTCATTTAGGAAATTAGACAAACTTTACATGAGACTAAATAAAGCTAATTTAGAAATGAAATATTTTGAGTTTACATTTTTACAGTGCAGCTTAAATGGGAGGAACCAAGAAGGAAAGGAGAAGAGAGGTGTGGGGGTAGAGGGGTGCTGTAGTCAATACCACCAGAAAAAAAAACGTTCATGGGGGATCATTTAACGATTCCACCAGCGCACTGCCCTGTTCTGAAACGAGAGCAGGATCCACAAGAGAGGAAACAGCACAGAGCAAAGGGAGGAAACACAAGAGAGGAAAAGGCACAGAGCAAAGGGAGGAAACACAAGAGAGGAAAAGGCACAGAGCAAAGGGAGGAAGAGAGTGGAAGCAGGCAGAGGGCAGGGCTTGATAGATGGTACAATTTGGAAACGGAGAGAGGCAGGGAGTCTTATGAGTTTAAGAATTGATGAAGACAAAATGGGTCCAGGTAGCAGAGGTAATAACTTGCAGGGGCCCTCACACTGCTCCTTATGGGGCTGTGTCCCCGGCTCAGCCCCCCCCCCCCCCTCCCCCTTTGATGGAAGCTTTCCCCCCACCACCACCAGTACCACCTCACTCTGTCCGGCTGCAACTCCTCTGTGCAGCTGGGAGGGGAAAGGGAGGAGCATCATGCCAGGTTTAAAATGAGGGATTACAGACATGAAAGTGGCAGCTACCAGTCTCTTTTTTAGACTCAGAAATAAAGGCAGGTTTTTGATTCTGAAATAAAAACCTACTTTCAGTTTTAATCTTTTTTTTTTTTTTGCCATGCTGCTGAATATGATGTGTCAAAGAGAGAGGGATTCGTCAAATAGAATGTCAAAATATCTGAGCTTAGAAACACACCCAATCTTCATGCCCTGAGAACTGAGAATTGAAGGCAGGTTTGGTGGCATGCCTTTAGTTTTGACGTTTTAAACCATACAAAATCTGTTTAACCGTGTTAAAAGCTAGTTGTTACTGGGAGAGGGGCCTGGTCTGGGGTGGGTAGTTGAGCAGTATAGTACAGTGTCATCCACATAGACACGTTATTGATATAGAGAATGAATACGAGTGGCCCCAGGACTGACACCTGAGGCATGCAGTTTGTTACATACTGCACACACTGACCTCTGTCTGTAAGGTAATCACCAGACCAGCTGACTGTTTGTTCAGGTCAATAGAAAGGGCTCAATGCTGCTTATTATCTATTGATTCAATCAAGTCATTTCAAACTTTAAGAGCTGCTGATGTTGTACTATGCCTTTTTATAAAACCAGTATGGAAGCCAGATAAAACATTATTACTTTAAAAGAAAATTCCCCAAGTTGCTCACTAAAAAAGAATTAACAGCAATTAAAGTAACCATTGCTTTTATTTCTCATACATTAAGATTAATAACAGTTTATTAAAACTTTATGCTTGTACTTATAGGGAACAATAAGATTGTTCTAAAGGTTATGAAGGTATTTGCTGAGGTTTCAGAACATGGGGACATCCCTAAAAACAACTCATACCAGGAAAGACAACATACTATCCAGATTGTGTATTCTATTTGGAAATAAAAAGAAAAGTGAGTTTGTGTTGAGTGCAGTGTTATTATTAACATACATCACGGGGAAAACTGTTCAAGTTATACCCAGCTGGTGTTAACCCTTCATTTCCTTTAGGCAACATTTCACCGATCATTCTTTTGTGTTGTTTATGATACATTGAAATATATGTGTTGTAAGGAATTAAGCATTTTGGAAAAGCGCTCCAACATGCATGTTCCCACAGACCATGACAATGTACTATAAGCAGAGCTTTATACTCATTCAGTGATGATTGACCACTGCATTCAGATATGCCCCATCCATTTTAAAAGGTCCACTGTCTGTACAAAACCTTTTGTGCTCTTCTCTGCAACACTACCATTCAGCAGCAGGAGATGGATTAGGTCAACTGGGGCTACTGTTGATATAGTAAAATACCTTGTTTCATATGCATGACAATTGAACCCACGTTTCTATGCGCGCACATACACTTAGTATTCTGCTAATTTTTTTTCCGGGGAAATGGAGTCACTGAGGGTATTTTACAGTCAGAATTGTTTACTGAGCCCACTGGACTCTCAGTGCAGGCTTTGATTCAGGTGTGTTTGAGCAGCGGTGTGTGAAAACTGTCCAAAAAAAGATACAGGATAGGTCATGCAGCAACACGATTATTATAATCTAGACAGAAAACACACACACACATGCACTCACTCTCTCTCTCTCTTTCTCTCTCTCTCTCTCTCTCTCTCTCTCTCTCACACACACACACACACACACACAAGGTATGCATGCACTCTCTCACACACATACACTCTCACTCACGAAGTATTTAGATTGCAAGTTCAGACCATGAAGGATAAAAGTGGGAATAAAGGGTGTCATGCGAGAAACAGAGAGCGAGAGAGGATGTCAACAGTAATCCCCGATGGATATTCTGCCCCTGAGGGCATACTGTCCTGCAGCTACTGACAGACAGACAGAGAGAGAGAGAGAGAGAGAGAGAACGAGAGACCTTCCCACTGCTGTGTGAATAGAGTAATGGTGCTTTTCCACTACCGGTGTTCCTCTCCTTTACCTTCCATTATTGCTTTTCTACAATGAAAAAGTCCCTGGTGCCTGGTCCCTCCTTGTTTGGTCTCTACTGCGTCAAGGTTCCAGGGTCCAGCCAAGTTACTGTAGTGGCTGCAAGTTTGGAGCTCGCTGTACTTTTTTTCTACTTTCTTTCAAAACTGGCATCCCAACAACCACGCTTTGGTCGCTAAACCAGGTACAGCCATTCCTCATGTTGGTGGCCCACGAGGCGCTAGCTGGACCAGGCCACACAGAATGAGAGTGGACATTCATTTAAAAAGGTTGCTCTCTAAATTTCAAAACACGGAAAGTTAAATAAATAGCTGGAAGAATCCCTGTAATAACGATAGGTCCACTTTACAGTACAGACTCTGTCTAACCTGGTGACATAGAGTAGTGCCCAAAACATATTTGCAATTGGTTCAAAAACTACAATGTGATATTATCTGTCTGCAGACGAGTTACTCAGGAATGGTCATTAAAGGTGCTGTGTAAGGCAAGGCAAGTTTATTTATATAGCACAATACAGACACAAGGCCATTCAAAGCAAGCCATTCAAAGCCATTCACTGTGTACTACTGAAACACTATTTTCACCAGCGTCTACAGAAAGAAGCCATTCATATACAATGGGCCTCAAGAATCCAGCAAAACAACTTATAAGCAAGGAATCATTCTGGATGTATGTAATTACAAGCATTTATGAAACACTAAGTGTCATAATGTATCTTATGAAGGAAAAGGGAGCAACACAACATTATGTAGATGAGACACAACTATGGACAACAACAAAAAAACATTGACTCAATGAATTTTTGGACACCCAACTTGTCGATCCGCTCTCCCAGAATGGGCCACTTAAACTGTCTGCAGTGTGAAAGGAGCACTGTCAAAGTGTTGAGCCGAACAAATCAACTGGTGGTGACTTGGCTATACACTCTCACTGTTATTGATCCTCAAGTCTTGTCTGACTGTCCGGCCCCACACCCACCACACCACTCTCTCTCTCTGTCATGTTTACAACATCTCCCAGCCTTTTGGCCAATAGTGTGCTGTCCAAGCCGTCCATCAAAACACGCTCATAGACCCGCCCCTCTTGTTCCCTTCCATTAGCTGAACACCCCCTCCTCCCCTTGGCTGCTCCACGGGGCCAGACAGCCCGCCTCGGCCCCCTGGCTCCGGCTATCGATTGGTTCTTACGGTAATGGGCGTCTGTCTCCCATATTGTCTAATTGGCTAAGTGATGGGATTGATCCTCCAGAATTTGTTCGCTAAGTTCATTTGCTGTGGCCACCGTCAAGTGGACTGCAGAGCATGTTGGGAGCCGTGCGAGACGTTTTAAAAGTAATGGCCCAAGTAATTGATCAAGTGCAAGCCATGGCGGGTGGGTGTGGCTGGATGCATTAGCGATTGGAGGATGTTAAGAGAATGTTGATTAAGGCTCGTTATTAAGCCTCATTACGTGATAATCGACAGGGGTGCACGTGTCGCACATGGCCCGATGATTCTGTTCAGAACATAGGCCCTTTTATCTGACGTCTCGTCTGCAGAAATGGCTGATCTCCAGTCAGTTGTCTTTCTCCATCCGTCAGGTTATCATGAAAGATGCTGTCGAAAAGGAACGGGTATTAATGATTCCAGATCAGCTCTCTTAAACACTGAGAGGGCCGAGATAAAACAAAAAATAAAGTACATATCTGGGGGAAAACATCAAGCCTCCACAATGACCTCAGATCAATGGAAGGCATTCAATATCTCGCTTACAGAGAGAATTTGATCCAATTATATGTTCCAGCTCCACTAAGGATCTATGTATTTACGCTGTAGTGCAAACAGGTGTTGTTATTCTCAGTTGGAACATTGGACCTCCTGTTTATTCTGCTTCTACACCTTGTCTTCTTTCATACTAGTATAAATCAAAGGTCCAACATTTACATTCAGGAGTGTATTTGACTAAACCTTGTCTGTTTTCTTCTGTTTGTTTCTCCTATACAACCTTCTTTAACGTACATTATCTCGACATTATTATTTTTTTTTTAAGATTATTTTTTGGCATTTTCAAGCTTTATTAGATGGTACAGAGTTGAAATGGGGAGACAGAGAGAGAGAGGGGGGATGACCCGCAGTAAAGGTCCACGGGTCGGATTCGAACCCGCGACCACTGCAACGAAGGCCGGAGCCGATATGGTACGCGCTCTATCCACTACGCCACCGGAGCGCCCCTCGACATTAGTTTTTTTTTTGGTACTCAAAATCACAACTCTACACTAAAGAATCTCATGTTCTACAGCACTTACATCAACTAAACATCCGTAATTATTCTTAGCACCATCTCGAAGGTTATTATAGAAGGATTTGTTCATATGTTGTTAGTGTCTGATTTATGATACATTGTGTTCTTAAAAACATGCAGAAAATGCATTAACATATTATCCTTTTCTATTTATAATATAAACAGTCACTCTAGGCTCACCATATTAAGAGCACACTATGAACACCATGCATAGAGGGAGTAGTATATGTAGCTTATCACTTGGGCTACAAGGTCAGGCAACTTTAAGATCTCTATAGCAACGGACCTTCTCAAATAACACCTGCCATCGGACCAGCTAGAAGAAGACGTCACGGGCAAGCCACGGCCAGCCTCCAACATTTGTTTCCATATAACACTATGTCCCACCATTTTATCTTCAGTCTTACTGGGGACGCCTTTTGAGAACCAGTAAGCTCCATGTAGGCCTACATGTTTCTGCTCACTCAATTTAGATACTAAACCTTTAAGCTTTGAAATAAATCTTCTACTTGTTTTTCCTTCTTCAACCCTTAAACAGGCAACAGTGGAAAATGAGTTTCTAAAAATATTTTCATGTTATCACTCATCGCTTCAAGACCAAAGAAAAATATTTCCACATCAAATTTTTTTATACTTTGTATATTTTGGGTTTTACGAGTTGTATCTCCCAGGATACGTTGCCCTATTAAGGTATAAAAAAAGCCGAAATGGTAAAAATATAAATTTTTAATTTGATGAACAGAAATGATAAATTGTTGTTTATCTTGTCCATTTAAATTACAAATACTACTTTTTAAGTACATTTTATTCAGTTTTACCAATCTAGTTTCATCAAATTGGATCAGCCACATCCAGATGGGCAGGCTTGAGACGGTCCATAGTGACCCGCTCTAGCTTATCCCCCATGTCCACCACAAAGTTCTTGGTCCCCGCCTCCAGGACACAGAAGGGCCCATCGTAGGGGAGGCTTCAGGGGGATCTGAGTGAAGGGGCTGGAGTTGCCCAGGGCAAAAGTCCAATGTGACGCGCCCATCCACAGAACCGCAGCGTCCTGAAGGAACTTTCCTGCGACCACCAGTGGCTGTCTGTAAACCAATTCAGCAGATGAAAACTGCAGGTCCTCCTTAGGGGCAGAGAGCCAAACAAGCCAACAACCACAGGAGGCAGTCAACCCAGTTGCGACCCTTTAGCCATGCAGCTCGGATGTGAACTGTGGGCCTCTGTACAAGGTGAGGTCAGCCGGCATACCAAAACGGCTACCTATGACCTGAGGAACGCCCAGTCCACTTCAGCAAATACAGAGGAATGGCTTACGGCTACCTGGTGGTGCTATCCACCAGGATGAGGAGGTCAGTGAGCCTGCGGGAGGAAGGCAGGGGGCCCACCAGGTCCTTTTTGACCTGGTCGAAATGCCTCTCGGGGACCAGAATCGGCGCAAAGGGGGCTTTGGTATCATGTGTACCTTGAACACGCTGACAGGCCAAACTGAAGCTAGCCCAGGTCTTTACATCACTCCTGAGGTGGGGCCAGACAAATGTAACACCCACCAGCTTAGTATACAGCTTGTGGTCCACGAAGGCAGTGAAATGGAGGCCGTCCAACAGGAATGTAGGGACTTTATGGTGCCGTGTGCATGAACCTGGCACGGTGTCCTACTTGTGTACCAGTTTAATGGCTCCCTTTGTAGAAAGCAGTGCCCAAGGAAAGCGATGGATGACAGGCCAAACTGTAACTAAGCAGGATTGACTATTAGTCACTGCACCCTGATCCTTTCAAACAGCTGCCACAGGTGTGTCAGAGGCTCCTCTGAAGCCGATGCAGGCATGATGCTACACTGTGCGCCTACAACGACCAGCAGCCACCAGCTGGAAATTATATATTTAATTAACAGCAGCTTACTTTCCCTGCCAGTGGCTTTGGCCATCCCTGGGCAGTTAAGTTTGTGTTTTGTGCCTGGAAGGCACTCCCCTCCCCCAACGGTTAGGGATAGGGCCTTCCAGACAGCACTGCCCTAAGTATACATAAATATAGAAAGATCATTTTAAAAGTGAAATACAGTAATAATGTTGTAATGGGCACAACTGTTCATGATAATATATGGTTCTGCAGTCATTATCAACATGCTTTCAAGTTTTAAATAAAATTCAGAATAATGAACATTGACCAAATTTCTACCCCCTAAGCAGGCAACGTATCTCTGGGGATACATACATTTCAAATTCTGCTAAAAAACCCACAAACACAGATGGATTTTTTTTTTCTTCATCAGCATGTTAAGACAAATGTCCTAATTCAATATATGAATTTAGATTGTTATTTTAACAAAAATAAGTATGTCTAATATATGATTACTTACACCCTGGGAAGCTGGCGCTTCACCACTGGCGTCCATGTTGATTTCTGATCAGGCTGGCTAAACAATGAAAGATAACTTGAACCAAATCATGTCACCTAGATGCTAATAACAGACAAGTCTTTTGATAAATGCTAACTAGATTAGTGAAAACCTTCCAGCAAGCCCCCTACAGGATGTTAAAGAGTATGTATCTCCCAGTGCACGTTGCCTGTTTTAGGGTTTTAAAAGAACAAGAAATACTTTCCTACTAGTTCTGTAAAAACTCTGGACACTAATATGTTTTAAAAGAAATAAAGATTGTAACTTTATCCAACATCTATATTGTGTGTTTTTAAAGAGATGCAAATGCTCACGTATAATTAGTTAAATATTGACACATTTGCATATGTATTCAAACATTGTAACACTAAAAATATTTTGTTACAATATGAGTTATCAACTTGCAAAGTTTCATGATGATATCTAGAAGTTCAATATGTAACCCTATTTACCTGCAGTGCCTGTCCTTATGGTGTGCACATTTCTTTTCCATTATTTTTTTATCTCAAGCCAAAATAGTGAGAGCGGGCTGCCTTCAGCCTGCAGCCCCCGAGTCCTGTCCCAGTAGTAATAACACCTACTTAATTCCATATCTGAGTCTCACCTTGCTACTCCCACACGCCTCTTATTGTTCCTCTCTCCACTTACACAGAGTGGGCAGAGAGAGAGAGAGAGAGAGCCAGGCAGACAGACAGAGGGAGAGAGAGCCAGGCAGACAGAGAGAGAGAGAGAGGGTTAGAAACACACAGACGTGCGCATGAATCCGCAACGCTGCTGCCAGCATCCTTGGCACAGCACACACAGCCATTGATTAACACAGGATTAACACCTCTGAGGCACGCACACACACGCACGCGCGCACGCACACACACGCGCATGCACTCACAAGCATAGAGAATCAACACCCAGCATCACACGTGTACACTTGCCGGCAGCTTGTACAGCCCTCCACACTGCCACCACTATGTGTTATCTCCCTCCCATATGTGTACCTCAGGGCCCTCCCCAGTCTCTGTAATAGACTGTCTGTGCTCAGTGCCACTGAGTAGTCTCTGCACTGTGCTGGAGGGATTGTGTGAACGTGTTTGTGGTGGTGGTAGTGTGTGTGTGTGTGTGTGTTGGGGGGGGGGAGGGGCGGGGGTGGTCGAGGCCACCTTTTACCATGCCTGTCACTCTCCCTTAAAACAATTAAAGCTCCAACCCACCCAGCCCTATGCCGCAGTATAGTATTGCGACAAGACATACAGCGTCAGATTCATGCCTATGTGTGTGTGTGTGTGTGTGTGTGTGTGCGCGTGTGTGTGTGTGTGTGTGTGTGTGTGTGTGTGTGTGTGTGTGTGTGTGTGTGTGTGTGTTTGTCTGTGTGTGTGTGTGTGTGTGTGTGTGTGTGTGTGTGTGTGAGTATGTTTGGGAATATGCATGAAGCTAAATCTACATCAGCTATTGTTGGTTTGCGTGCGCCCCCCATTAGCTTTCTCCTCCATTGACTCCCATTATGAATCATGACTAATCGACTGGATCTGAAACTCAGGGCCGTGCACAGACATTTTAGGGAGGGGTGGGGGGCATAAGCAAAAGAAAAAGGGGGGCATCAACACCACCTACATGCACTATTCCTACCAGGATTTTGTCACACAGCTGCCATCCA
Organism: Ammodytes marinus; assembly: GCF_949987685.1. Taxonomy (NCBI): domain Eukaryota; kingdom Metazoa; phylum Chordata; class Actinopteri; order Uranoscopiformes; family Ammodytidae; genus Ammodytes; species Ammodytes marinus. The sequence continues at coordinate 25,326,547 of NC_137219.1, forward strand.
TAATTCATAATAAAAAATCATTATTGTTTTGGTTGGTTTCATAATTAAAACAGGGCCTACCTGAGCGATATCATTTACTATAACTTAACTGGGGCTGGGCTCGTGTGCTTTCCAAGACAAGTCAGGACAAGCAAGCTGCAAAGTTGTCTTAAGCCTAATTTACAGTAAACTTGTGCGGTGACGCGTGCGCAGAGCCCCCGCGGAGCCGCAGAGATCCTGTGCGGTGGCCTCAGAGCCCCGTCGCGCACCAACTGAAACATGTGACTACGCGCCGGATGCCGCAGACGCCACAGAGGTTTTGATTGGGCATCAGAGCAACAACGAGGGATTGTAACAGCACAGGAGCTCTTCCTCATTAACATCAAACTCAAAATCGTCCATTTTTCATTTGTTTAGCAATTGATTTCGCCGATTGACATCAAAAGTGCAGTGTGCAATCTGCCACACGGGCGAAACTACTACCAACGGTTCATGCTAACGTTCGATGTCAGCGCTACCCAGCAGAGAACGCAGAGGCGCAGAGCTGCACAGGTATCAATCAGGCTTTAGAGGGCGGGGCATGCAGAGTACTTTCTGAAATGATGAGGCACATTTTCTTCGTGGAAACTGCTATAAATTTCTGTCTTTATATTTGAATTGTGCTTAAATATATACAGTATTTCTTTATTTCTTTATTTCTATGTTATAAAGGTCATGTTTGGACTCTGGGGGGCCCAAGGGCAGGGGCTCAATCTGTGGATGTGCTGCGTTCTTAAGCAAACGAATGCCGCAGGTCTGTATGAGTATGTATGAGTATGAGTGGTATGATCCCCCCTCTGTTGAGTGTGCACGGATGGGCAGCCATGTCGAAAAGAGTTGAGCGCACCAGCGACCATGTTAACCCGCTATAGACCACAGACAGGTGATGGCGTGCATGTCACCTTGATATCAGTCCCATCTGAAATGTTGAGCCTGGAGGGGAAAGATTGCCACACAGGGGAAGAAGAGGAAGTGTGGTATGGGTCTGGTAAAAGGAAGGAGAGATAAGATTAGAGGTAGCACCTAAACACACACACACAACCACTCACTTACACAAACACACAAAATACACACACACACACACACACACACACACATAAACAAGACCTTGGGCGCCTAAGGAGGTGATACATTTGATACACAGTGATTTGTCGTCGCACAGGGAGAAAAAAGGTTAATCCATTTAACATGCTGCATATGATCCCATAAGCTGCGCCATGACCATGCTATCTCCCGTAATACTGCATACGTATACCCCTTTGGGCAATGTTTGTTTATAGCCACACAATCACCCTCTCCAATGCACTGTCAGAGTCATATGGGACTTCCACTGTCTGTTGTAACGAGACGCATATTGACAATGTGTAGGTCACTGCTGAGGTCAGCGCGTATGCCTCGTGAGATGGGGACAATTAGACATTGATTGGGCTGCAATGAGTCTCGTGGTGAGGCAGCCACAGTGTAAATTAAAAGGGAATGGTATAGTTAAAAGGTAAAGGTGAGGAGGGATGGAGAGTGTTAATGGTGACCTTCAGTGTGTCCCTGTGTGTGTGTGTGTGTGTGTGTGTGTGTGTGTGTGTGTGTGTGTGTGTGTGTGTGTGTGTGTGTGTGTGTGTGTGTGTGAGTGCGCGCGTGCGTGTATTCGTGAAGAGTTCATGACCACCAATGTATGTGTTTTTGCTAGCCGGGACTCCAATTACAGACAGCAACAGGAGTAGCAGCTGTACCTATAGGTCATTATACTGTGATATGGACCATGGCATGGCTCCTATGTTTTTAATGGACACTGGTGGTGGTGTTTGGACCATTAGGATTCTCCTCCACAGTCATGTGAAGAAATTCTTGTAACATCCGAACATACGTATAGCACATCATTATGGCCTCGGCCAGACGGAAGAGGGGTGTGTGTGTGTGTGTGTGTGTGTGTGTGTGTGTGTGTGTGTGTGTGTGTGTGTGTGCTTGTTTGTGTGTCCGAGAGAAGTGTGTGTGTGCAAGTGTGTGCTTTGAGAAACAGCGGGGTTAGCGGCCGGTCGATGATAGCATCTGCAAATAGACGCCACCCTCTTGCAGCGGGAGGACAAGTCATTTTAGCGAGCCTAATGGAAGTTTACAGCATGGGAATAGTGTATGGAGGGGGAGATATCATCATGGCAATAGGAGGAACCAAGCGCTGTGGTGAATTCTTGATATTTCTATTTACTATCGCCTAGTGCAAGATGAAATGTATTTCCCAGTTGAGGCACACACACATGAGATTCCCCCAGTACTTTAGATACGGCCCATTGGAAGACCACTGGAAGCCTTACGCTGGCTCTTAAAGCAAAGGGGAGCGTCCAGGTTGCCAGGTATGGTAAACGCGCTCATTGACATAGAGATAAATTCCAATGCTGTTTACGGCCCAGTGTGCACTTCAGTGTTAACGTCTGCCCCTCGGAACAGACGATTTATGACCGCCTTTCACTCCCAAGTCCAAGCTTTTAATAAGCCAGGCCGCATAGTCGTAAATAACAACCAGATTCAGTAAATCATTAGCCATTACCCGCTCTGTGTGTGCTGTTAACAAAAGCTTTGCCAGGTGAGACTTATTTATTATCGCGTGTTTATTGGCCCTGTGAATTTTTAAAGAGGGGGCTTCAGACAGTGCAGTAGATCAATAGCTTTTTCTCCATATACAAGTTGTGCACTAAATCATTTCACATTAGGAGTCCGCTAACAACTTTGTGACAGTGTTGATCATTGAAGTTACAAGCAACAATATGGCTAGACAAAAAAAAATAAGTCCCCCCCCCCTCCCCCATAGCCAGGGACTACTGTCAAGAGGGGAATAAGCCACATTCAGGCAATTAAGGGATTTCTCACCAGTTTGGAGCTGAGCAGGTGTAGAATCTGGCACACCAGAGAGGTAGTAATCACATCGGTACCCACTGAAGTGTTTGTGTTGCACCGTTTACTGAAAAAAAATAAACTGTCCAAGCTGTCATTGAACGCTGCGCAGACAAAGGCTTCTTAGGCTGCTTGTGTTTAGACAGAAAACAGCAATTGGAAAGTGATTGATTTATAAATTGGAAAACCAGAATAAGTATGAATTCACATCCTCATATCTGACCCAAATGTTGCCTCGAATAAAATAACTAATGTCAGACAAATGTAATTAGACTATCTCTTAAGTCTCTCTCTCTCTCTCTCAAGTCTCTCTCTCTCTCTCTCTCTCTCTCTCTCTCTCTCTCTCTGTCTCTCTCTCTGCTGTCTGTTTTGCTACACTCCCCAGTACTAGTTAAAAACCCATCTACAACATGTCCATACTGATGTTGTACTACTGTGTTGTTCCCAATGTATTTACGTTGCATCAGAACATACCACTGTATCATGAACTATACTGACAGGTTACACACAGGAGCAGTAAACAAAAAGGCAACTAATGCTATCATTAGCAACTAATGCTACTTACAAAAGGGATCATCCGTTCCCACAGCCCGCTGGTCCTGAAATTGGTGATTAGGTTCAGGCAACACAGCTGGGTGGTTGGGGTAAGGGAACATGGAGAGGTTAGAGTAGGGGTGACACACACACACACACACACACACACACACACACACACACACACACACAATTCCCTATTTTAAATTGTTAGATTACTTAGAAATATGGGAATATAGAGCTGGGGGAACATAGACATGCTCCCCTTCAGTGTAGTGAAGTGAACCTTCACTTAAAGGAATACTTCACCCATACGGAACCAGCGTTCTATCATTATAAAATCACTATTATAATATAATGAATGAAGTTTTTCTTCCCTCAGTCTTTCCTTAGTCTTCCCTTGGCCCAGCTGTCCTGTTAATCCTAACCCTTACTGTGATGTCACAGTAAGGAAACTGTAGGGTTAGACAGTGAGACCATAAAACACTCTTTCTGCCTTTTCTCAGGCTAAGATCCGATTTCAATATTTTTTGCACATTTATACTAAATAGGATCTCCGAGTTCAATACACCTTCATATTCCAACCGGTGAAGTAGGTCTTTAATGTAGAGTCCCTGGTAGCCTATAGCTTTCCCATACACTGAAGAAACAAATCCCTAATCCATGCCAAACGTCAGGTATTGAAAGAAGCTCAAACGCTGTCCTGCTCTACGGGTAATCTGATGCTTTGCTGTTAAATGCATGGAGGAGCACACAGTGTAAACCATGTTGGCTGCATGGCTGGCCAGAACGCATGACTTTAGCCGTACAACCACATAACACAGCCCCAAGTGTGTTAAACCACAGCATCGCTTCAGGTGGCCAAGTGCTGATCACAGGCTGGGTTTGTGAAGAGGAACCAGAAAGCATTAGTCCTTATCTCCTTAGCAGCAAGCCGCTTGAGAAAGGCTTTTAGAGAGCGGGAAGTAGGCTTTTGAGTCGCTGTGCTGTGCTGTATGAAATATTCAGCCACAGATAAAGAGGGGAGGAGAAGTGATTTCCCCATTCTCTCTCTCTCTCTCTCTACCGTGTTGCCTCTTACCCACAATGCTTAGGGAGACGCTGGGTTGGAGCAGAAGGCGTGTGCAATAAGGCGTGAGAAACCTGACAATCGTCATCCGTTGTCTAATTGCTGCCGCGCCAAAAAGACGACGCAATTTGCATATAGGAGAGACGGCTGATTTAAAAAAAAAATTAAATCAATCCCCTTTGTGGCCTCATCCATCTGTAGAGAAATAAGCGACATAGGCTATACACTGAGCTCTCTATTGTAGCTACGCTCAATTCCTCCGTCACCACCATGTTTATGTCCATCTGAGACTGGTTGACATGTTTCTCAGAAAAAAAATGCTTCCTGTTTTCTCCCCATAGAGAACAGTTTTTAGCACAAACCTTCTCAACCCTTTGCACTTACAATATCCAGTATTGACCAGATTTGAATAATCGTTCTATTATGCGCTCAGGTCCCCAAATCCCCACTCTAGTTTGGGAGGTAGAAATATCTCCGCACAAAAAGAAAGAAACAGATTTAGCGTTTGACTGTTTAAGTTTAGACCAGTAACTGTGATTTAGAGGACATGAATACAGATCCTATGTTATGCTTCTACAAAATCCACAAATATGTAAGGTACATAATGCACTGAAATCTAGCTGAACCTCAGGAAGCCTAAAGGCTCATTTATGCTCTACGTTACATACGCATACGGATAAGGATGGAGCCTTCTGTCCGTACTCTGCGTACATTACGTGCGTATTTCTGCACGTATCCTGCAAGCTTGCGGATGCGTACCAAACGGACAGAACGGAGCATTACTACAGAAGATCATGGGGGGCGCATAGCCAACAGTTCACTTTCACTTACTGTACATTTGTTTACAAACACAAACGAAAGACATAATACTTTAGAAAATGTCTTAACTTTTGAGGAGAGGTTTGTGTGAGTTGGTACGAAATTACATACACATTTATCTATCTATGAAGTTACACGGCCGGGGCACAGAGACATACAACTACAACAGAGCAGCATGAGCGGGGATCGCACGGGGAAGAATGTCAGCTAGACAGCAGGCTGACGGCAGCAATAGAGAAGTACCGGAGGTCCGTGCGAGACTAGTTTGTTTGACATGTCGTGATTGATGTCCTCAGACCCCGCTGTCTATAATACAGCCTCCAGTTTAGCCTCTTCCATTGCTACGGTAGTATATCGCTAAAGCTGTTTCTTCCATGGACCTATTATAAAATATGTATTCCAGTTAATTCACTGTTTGACTCTTCTTCTTCCTATTTGAGTAACTTTTTACTCTGAGCGGCGATGCTGCCCACTAATGGTTGATTTGTTAAATGTCCATTCCAACATAAAGGACGCATGGAAGTATGAGGGCAGTGACGGATATAACGTTGTAAACGTACGTCTCTATTTACGCACGGGATTGGAGCATAGAGTAGCCTTGAGGCTACATTACACATACCTGTTAGTAGCTGTCGGGGATGCTTTTTTCTTTTAGCCATGTCTCTTTTATTAAATTAGAATACTCAGACATTAGGTGGAAGTGAGAAAAATATAGAAAGAAATGAACAGACCTGTATCAAATTACAGGAAGACTCTGAATATATGATTGTAGAGACTTATGCCTCATTTCCACCGAGCAGAACGGGCCGGGTCGGAGCGGCTCAGAGCAGCTCGCTTTTAAGAATCTGGTTGGTCCTTACTGGTAGGGCGGGGTTTAGGCTGGACAGCGATAGCTGCCACCAGAATATGGGTCAAACTATCGGGCTGTGGAACAACTGTGGTGAAGCCAGCGGTCTCTGGTTTTTGCTTGGCCAAACCAGCGGCTTCTTTATTAATTCCCTCTGTGTTGTTGTGAGCGTATCACGCAGGTACAATTATACACGGCTAGCTTGGTGCAAGCCGACAGAGACAGTGAGCGGACACCGCTGGCCGCGGCAGCTACAGGCTAACTATGGTGACATCGTAGCAGTGGGACACAGTGTAGCCTTCATAGGTCCGTGAGTGTAGCCCACTGATTAGTTTAATGAAGAGGAAACACACCACACAATAAACAGAGTGCTGCAACGACAATTTTTGCTAAACACTAGACTCTCTTCACTCTTGCCGAAGTGAATACAAACGGCAATTTAATGTGGAAATGATTCTTCTGACCAATCAACGGACGGCAGTGTGTAGCTCCACCTTTTCAGCACCCTTTCAGATGGCTGGTATCCCAACAGAGGAGTACCGACAATAGGAGCAGCGTAGAGCGGTTAGGCGCGCTTATTTCCGGACCCTACCCAACTTTTGGCAAATAAAAAGCCAAAGTAAGCGGACCGAGCCGCTCCGACCCGACCCGCTCTGCTCGGTGGAAACGAGGCATTGACCGATGCATCCACAAAGGTTCACTGCATGGTACATGACGTCTTTAACATCCCATCATGCACTGTGGCATCTATAGAAATGCTGAGCAGGTCCAGTTGATTGTGATTTTGTATCAAGAAGACAAGAGGAAAAGATCTAGAGACTTTGACAGAGGGGTCATTGTTGGGACAAAGATAACAGGAGCTTCAGTCACAGACTCCACTGGCTTGAGTTTCCATAGGAACAGAGATCAAAGTCACATCTGCATTTAGATCTATGGGAAAAAGACGTGAGGGAAAGAGGTTTGAACCGTGGTGGACAGAGGACATTTAGTGAGTGATGTTTGAGCATTAGTGAGATACATGTCAGGAGGAATAGAAGAAGAACTATTTTTGTAGTAACTGAGAATGTCAATGCAGAAGAAGAGCCCTCTGTGACAAAGACCATGGCATTGATTGCAAGCAGCACTGTACTGTATAAAGACACTTAGAAATATAGTAATTCATCCACACATTATACCCTTCTGTCACTGTGTTGAGTGCAGTGGCGTTTTCTCCCGGAGGCCAAGGGAAGCCAGGCTTCCCTGTTAGTTGTCATCCAATAAAAACATTTGGTAACACTTTATAATAACTATCCGTTGTAACTCGTTAATAGATCATTTGTAAACTCTTAATTAATGATTATTAATGATTTGTTAAGTGTTTGTTAGCAGTTTGTTAAGGATTTATAACAATGGTAGATAGTTAGCTTAATAATTGAATCAGTTCATCTGGGACGAGGCTGAAATAGGCTATAGACTATACACAGTGCATGGGCAACTGAGGGCAGCCCCATTTTCAAATATTTTTAAATAAACTCAATACACACTGTGCATGCCATGGACTTGAACGTGACGTGATCAGTTAATCTCGGATTACCTCCCAGATGAACTGATTCAATTATTAAGCTATTAACTATCTACCATTGTAATAAATCCTTAACAAACTGCTAACAAACACTTAACAAATCATTAATAATCATTAATTAAGAGTTTACTAATGATCTATTAACGAGTTACAACGGATAGTTATTATAAAGTGTTACCAAACATTTATATTAACAGTTTCAGTAATTATTTGGTGCTGTGCTCCTGTCATTTCTTCCCCATTTTTCTCCTCTCATTGAGCATTTCACAATGCGCGAAACAGCGCCCCTTTAAAGTTACATACTGAAGACGCGGCGAAACACGACACTGCACACTGTATGTCCGCGAGGAAGCCAGCCCGAGCTGGCATCCCTTATGCCTCGTTTCCACCGAGTAGAGCGGGTCGGATCGGAGTGGGTCGGTCCGGGTAGTTTGGCTTTTCATTTGCCAAAAGTTGGGTAGGGTACGGTTTAAGCGCACCTAACCGCTCTGAGCCGCTCCAAATCTCAGTACTCCTCCGTAGGGGTACTAGCCGCCTGAAAGGGTGCCGAAAATGCAGAGCTACACACTGCCGTCATTTGATAGGCCGAAAGAATCATTTCCGCCATGTGTAGTCACCTCGGCAAGAGTCTTGTGTTTTGGCGAAAATGTGAGCACAGCACTGTTTATTGTGTGGTGTTTTTCCTCGTCAATAAATTAATCAGTTGGTTACACTGTGTCCCACTGCGTAGCTGCCGCAGCCAGCACTGTTCACTCACTGTCTCTATGAGTTGCACCGAGCCGTCTCTGTGTGTTTACGCCATAGCCTAGATAGTAGTAAATACACGCTCACAACAACACGGGGGGAATAAATAAAAAAGTGGCTGGTTTGACCGAGCAAAAACGAGAGACCGCTGGCTTGACCACAGTTGGTCGAAAGAATCATTTCCGCCGTGTGTAGTCATCTCGGCAAGAGTGAAGAGAGTCAGTGTGTTTTGGCGAAAACGTGAGCGCGGCACTGTTTATTGTGTGGTGTTTTTCCTCGTCATTAAATGAATCAGTTGGCTACACTGTGTCCCACTGCTACGATGTCACGAAGCTGCCGCAGCCAGCGCTGTTCGCTCACTGTCTCTATCAGTTGCACCGAGCCGTCTCTGTGCTCTCAACAACACGGGGGGAATAAATAAAGAAGCGGCTGGTTTGACCATGCAAAAACAAGAGACCGCTGGCTTGACCACAGTTGTTGACCCACAGTAAGGGTAGGGTCATAAACCCCGCCCTACCAGTAAGGGTAGGGTCATAAACCCCGCCCTACCAGTAAGGGTAGGGTCGGCGGTGGAAACAACACCGAGATTCTTAAAAGTGAGCTGTCCCGCTCTGAGCCGCTCCGACCCGACCCGCTCTACTCGGTGGAAACGAGGCATTAGTGAAAAAAAGAAAGAAGGATTGACCAATCAGGTGAGGCTATTGTCTTGACACTGCCCTCCTGTGATTGGTCAGGAGGGTGTCATGAGGGTGCCAAGGGAAGCCACTCGGCCTTTGGCTTCACACCAATCAAATCAAAGCATCATTATCAACGTCACTGAAATTTAACAACAATAACAATAGCGGGAGATTAGCATGTTTGCATTGTTATCATATTAGCAAGAACAGTTATGGAGGGTGGAGATTTTGAGTATTTGGTAACAAATTATTTTACCAAACTGCCAATTGAGAAGCCATTAAAAATCAAATCTGACGGCAGGCCAATGCGTGTGGAGAGAAAGAAAGTTTATCGCACTTTCCGTGAGGAGAACTATGTCCGCACCGAGTGGCTAGCTGGTAGCGGAAAACTTCAGCTAATGGCCTTCCTCTACAAATAGTGAGTAAAATACACACCTTCTCCCGGCGCGGGTTAACTGTTCCCTTAACTGTCTGTGTAGCTATGTGTGTTGTGTTTTGTGTTATTTTATTGCTAATTGTGCCTTGATTGCCTGGATTAAGTTGCATTGGTAGGCCTACTGTATATCCACTGAAGTTGTTCTGGGTTGTCTTAAGTATAGTGTCCTTAAACGAAAAGGATGTATAGAAAGTATGTGTGTATGTCAAGCACCTACAACTGATTGTGTGAGTCGTGTCTCACGGGAACGTGAAACTTAAAATAGCCTAAAACGTCCCCTAATTATATTGTGAATGAATTCGAATCTGCATTGGGCATTAAGCGGCTAGTTGTGCATTCCGGTCGGGGTGGGGGGTGCATTTATAATAAAATGTATAATTTAATAAGACGATAAGGAGGTGTGTGAGTGAGAGAGTGAGTGAGTGAGAGAGTGAGAGAGAGAGCGAACAAGCGGTGTCGGACAGATTACAGACGTGTGTAAGTCCTGGTAAAGTGACCAGGTGCTATAATAGATTAAATACAAGCTGCGACGTAGCCTACTCTTTTCTGTCCCCCACCTTCCAATAAACATGTAGATTAAAGGTGTTGTCTCACTTGGCTTCCTCAAAAAAAATCCCCACGCCACGCCACGCCACTGGTTGAGTGCACAGTTATATACGATCTATGGTACACACACACACACTACAATACATTACAATAAGTCTACATTCACGATTTTATTAAAAAAAATCTCTTCCAATTTACTGTTTATGAATGCCGGTCCAGTTTAATCCTACTCATCTTATAGTGCCATTTGAACCTGTTCTTTCTCACGTGAACCTCCCAGGCTCTTTAACACTACTGGATGTTAATGCCACCATATACAGCAGTCAGCTCAGGTGTGCTGATAGTGGGAAATACCCCTCGTAATTAGGCGATAGCTGCTATTGCCACATACATGACATTGTGTAAACGTTCATGTTTTAGTTAAATATATTTATGTTCAAAGTGGGGATCTCTGTAAGGAATGGTGGGGCGTAAGAAGTGATCATTGAGAGGGGTTGTTTTTTTTGTGACTCAATACTTTGTACCCTGCCTATAGTATGCCTTTAAAGTTACTTTTACATATTTGATTCAACCTAGAAAACTAGTTGAAATGAAACACCTGTTCGTCTTTGCTCTATGTGTCTTATAGCCTTGTAGTGAAACTGAGAGAGAGCAGAAGTTGCGTAGGCTTGGACGAGGGGTGGCAAAAAGTTGCCTGAGTCATCCATCATGTCGGGGGAGACAGCCCACCTCTGGAGGCACACAGCTGCTCGGGCAGTGGCTCCGATGGGCCAGCCGCGGCCCCTACATCTGTTGCTGGGTTTGGCTGTTGACAGGGGTCAGCCAGGAGCATGGTGGAACATCACACTGCAGACAGACTGAGAGAGACACACACAACACAGGGTCAGAGGGGCTACAAGTGATACTTTGGGTCGGAAATGGAGTCGAGATTGAAGTTGAATTCTGTATCAAATCCTGCTGCTCTGCTTACATGTGGAAGAAGAGAGAAGAGGAGGTCCAACAGAGAAATAAAAAGTGAAATTTAAAATGCGTCATTGTTGGGTTGGTTTTCGTTTCTGTAAGTTCTTAAAAGAAATGAACTTTTCTGATGCCCCTAATCTGGAGAATAGTTTAACTGATTTATTTAAATGAAGTATCCATATGTCTCTCAGTATCCAAAGTTAGTCTTAAAGCAAATATGGGGCTTTGACATGAAGTCTTATGGTCATACTGTGAGAGCAAGCTAACATTCATATTAATGAAGGGCATCTTACCCTGAAGGTACTGAAAACACAGTGCAAAGAATTTGTCGAAATTCTTCATGCCACATAGATCAAAGTGAACAAAGTATACATGAGGATTGTTTTGGGAACACCAACATTCATATGCTATTATTCTCAATATGCTTTTAACACGTCATGACATTAAAATATCCCGTGGAACCTCGAAAGCACGCTTGGAAGAATTAGAAGTGAGGAGACAATGTGGATACTTTTCAACAACATCTCATTAGAGCTGAGTGGATCTGTAACGTGTGTGAGTGTGTGTGTGTGTGTGTGCGTGCATGCGTGCATGCGTGCGTGTGTGGTGCGGTAGTGTGAGGTCTTCGTGAACTGAACCCACCAACAACCTTTACTGAACTAATTTTCTTATAGCAGGGTTTCATGGTAATCATTGAATGCCTGTTAGAATGGACCTGAGTTGCTTCATGGTAACTAATGCCAGTTAATTAGTATCTTGAAGGCATTGCTTCTGTGTTAAGGTCTAACACATAGTTCTACATGCAAACATCCTTGCAGAGGAGTGTATAAGAAGTCACGAAGGTGGTTCTATTTTTAAGCTCGCTAGATTGCCATGGTTACTTATGCTACACAGCCTAGCCTGCTCTGGAAAAGGTTATGTTCAGTGTTTCAGAAATAAACCTGCTATATAAAGCACCACCCAACAAAACAACTCAATTGGAAATGCTGGCACCGTTCTTGCAAAAGTCCAAATTTCTCTTCTTTTCCGAGGAATAGAGTGTTTACAGACCCAATCAACTCATTAGCTTTTCCTAACGATATTCTCTACTGTAAACTATATATTATCAGCTCTCTGGGAATATGTCATACTGTACATGCAACGAAAACCTAGTATTGAGTTGGTCATTCAGGAAATCTGAGCAAGTCTGTAAACCGTGGTATTCCCAAGGTTGTTCTTGCCGTCACTGGACATCTGAATATGTGTTCCCCGGCCATTCGCCCACACCGGCTGTAAAGGCAGCATCCCATAATTGCATAAGAAAATCGTAGCATATATTAAGTTGTAACTATATAAGTAATCAGTATAACTTTTACTTGCGTATGAACTGCAGTTAAATACCTTAAGAGGATCCCCCTAGGGTCATAGGTGCAGTTGACTTCACCCACATACAGGAGCCCTGGTCAGTGGTCGCATAAAGGCAACGGTGCCTCTCTCCTCCTCCACCTCAAAGCATTATAGACATTCCTGAATATACTGCACAGACAAGATGGACAAAGGAATAATAGAAAATAGAAAAGCTTTTTTTTTTCCATTTGCATTCTTGAGGACCTAGAGGTGGATGTAACAGGCTGAGTTGAGTGTTGCACATTTTCTTCTCCCTGTGAAATAAATCAGCAGTGAAGCTACTTAATGGCCTCACATTCTGAGGTCGCTTTAAGGCAGTCCTATGTGCAGACGGCTACATTCCTGTCATTGATAGATTAGGCCAGGTACCCCACACACGCTCTGGCATACTTCTCTGTGTGATTAAGACAAATTTACAAGGTACACAGACACTTTCTCCTCATCAGTGATCTCCACCTTGAAGAATCATTTTAGGAGAACT